>NC_084646.1:18888788-19188788 GCF_019802595.1 Syngnathoides biaculeatus | reverse complement strand
GAGCTCATTTCTAATCCTATCCAACCTGTTCACTCCGAGCGAGAAGCTCAACATCTTCATTTCTGCTACCTCCAGTTCTGCTTCCTGTTGTTTCTTCAGTGCCACCGTCTCTGATCCGTACATCATGGCCGGCCTCACCACTGTTTTATAAACTTTGCCCTTCACCCTAGCAGAGACTCTTCTGTCACATAACACACAAGACACCTTCGGCCAGCTATTCCAACCTGCTTGGACCCGTTTCTTCACTTCCTTACCACACTCACCGTTGCTCTGGATTGTTGACGCTAAATATTTGAAGTCCTCCACCCTCGCTATCTCTTCTCCCTGTAGCCTCATTCTTCCCCCTCCACCTTTCTCATTCACGCACATATATTCTGTTTTACTTTGGCTAATCTTCATTCCTGTTCTTTCCAGTGCATGTCTCCATATTTCTAATTGTTGCTCTGCATGCTCCCTGCTTTCACTGCATATCACAATATCATCTGCGAACATCATGGTCACAGAGTTTTAAAAATATTATAAAAAAATAATATTCCCTTATGTTAAGCACTTCAGAGATACAAAAATACACTGCATAGACAGAAGTATTGAGACATGACATTAACTCTACTTGAAAGAACAATAAAGTTTAAAGACCCTGCAGTCTTTTGGGTATATTTTCTATAAACGTTTTTGGAGGGTGTTTGTGTATATTTTCTGTCCATTCATCCAGGAAAAAAACATTTCTTAGGTCAGGAGACAGTCATGTTGGGTAAGAGGGTCTTTGTCAATCTCTGTTCTAAACTATCCTTAAGGTCATCCAAATCAAACTCTTCTAGGCATGCCTTCCTGGAACTTCCTTTGTGAAAATACTTACAGTATTTTAATTAGGATTGTAACTCTTACGATTATGTGCAGAATTAAGGTAATTACACCTTGAAGTAATGACACTTCTTGACTCTTGAAGTGCACAAGAATATAAATGTGCAATACATACTATATACTATACTATATATACATACTATATATGTATATATAAAATATATATATATATATATATATATATATAGAGAGAGAGAGAGAGAGAGAGAGAGAGAAAGAGAGAGAGATTGATGAGGTACTACTGTATCTGGAATTCCCAAGCGAGGTTATCCAACAGCTGCAATTGACTGGTGACTGGTCCGGGGTTGCCCAAAGTTAGCAGGGATAGGCTCACTCATGACCCTAAAGGGGAAAACTGATATATAAATAATAATAATACTATAAGGAGGGATTGATTACCAAATGATGGTTGACAATTAATTGATTTGCTTTTGACCCCTTGCGTCAGAGGTCTCAAACTCAATTTACCTTGGGGTTGTTGGAGGTAAAATCTGGCAGAGCCTGGGCTGCAGATGCATATGCACACGCACACAATTTAAAGTTGATTTTTTTTTTTAATCCAATATTTTCAAACATGTTTCTTATTTTTTAACACAAAATAAGATAAGAAAGGACAGTAGTGTAAACAAGTTGTGTGTAAAACTACTAATAAAACCCTCCATGGCAATGTTGCTTTAAAATTCACTCAGTGAAAAATATTTCTCTGCTTGTATCAAGTCTGGTCGATGTCCGCCCCCCAAGAGCCATATAGCCCACCATGATCAGTAGGTTCACCAGCTCCGCACACAATTTAAACATTAAACTTACAGATTAAGGTGGGGGCCACAAAATGTCATCTTGCGGGCCGCATATGACCCCCGGGGCGCCAGTTTGAAACCACTGCCTTGCGAGATGGGCTTCTCAGGTTGACCACATTGGCTGAAATTAGTAGGGTTAACCTAAGTGGTCACACTGGCATGAATCAAGAGGGTTGAGTCAGTTTCAGCAGTGAGCAGTCGATCAACTAGAGTACATATTACATTTCTAGGATAGGAAAATAGAAGCATTGTGATGTCACTGATTTCAATCAGGCGACATTGTTGTAAAACAATGCTAAAGATTTTACAAACTGCATTATGCCCTCTTTTATACTGCACACGTGAGGAGCACTCTTGTTTTGGACTGGGTGCCACCCACACGTGCAGATCTCACACCAATTAATTTAAAGTTTAAGGACCCCTTTCATGGTCTTCCTGAGGCAATGGTGCAGAGGTGCAACTTAAAAATGAGTGGAGCTTTATTAGGAAGACTCAGATTGATTTCCTGTCAGAAGGCATCCATGCTGATTGGATCGATGTCGACTCCGCGGAAGGTTGAAACGGAGAAAGCTGCAGAACAGAGTGAACTTTCTCCTTCCATCCTTGGAGCTGTCTCTCATTGCCTTTGGCTGCAGAGAGTTGGCTGACTATTCTAACTATCCTCTAAAGTAATTACCACTAGATGTCTATCCATATTTAATCAAGACCCACTGTAAAATTAAGACATAGCCCTTCTGTTGATGCATAATGGATAATTCTCACTGAACATGGCTGATCCATACTTATTGGGTCAGTAAGTTGACGGCTTCTGCAGAGGAAGCACATTAACCACGGTCTCCCATATCAGAATCGCACATGGATGTGTGACAACTGTTTTTCAATGAATGAAAAAGATAATTTAGGTCTCCTTGCCTCCCAGAGGAGTTGATTTTATCTGCTTGAATGTGGGACATACAAGTGTGAATGGACAAAATTAAGACTGTTCATATTATGTTACATGTAGTGACACGCAGGTCTACACCACAGGCACAAAAGTAATTCATTGCAGCAATTGAAACTGTAAAGTGTATCATCCAAACTTTAATGGAGTGTTGCAAAACGTCCTCCAGTAAAAAAAAATAAAATACTAATAGTTAGAAAAAGAAAAAAATGCATATATGCATATATATATATATATATATATATATATATATATATATATATATATATATATATATATATACTGAAATATTGAGACAATATTTACAGCAGGAAGCTATATATCTTTCCATAAAACCCCAATGAAATATAGGACATTATGTCACCTCAAATGAAAACTAAAATCTGCGGTAAAGGAAGCAGGGTGTCCACCACTATGACTGCATGAGGTCTGGCAGATCCAAAACCACAACAGGAAATATTTCTGACAGCCGCATGATCAGTGGTTTGTGGGAAAACAAGTAACAGAATGCAACAAGCAGTTTCACTCAAGAGGAGTGAACAATGTTAGCTGTATATTTATTTGACAGGTTGAGAAGTTGTAATAGTTAAAAATCTATGGGCAGTAGGAGGTGTGGATTGTGGAACCTGCCAGTCATGATACAAAAAAAGGCAACTTTTTCCTGGCGAGATGGTGTTCCGCTTCCCGATTGCTGTCGAGGTGTCCTTCACAAAGATTGTGAACCCGCACCACTAATCCAAGGAAAAAAAAGACTTGATAGCACATACACATTGAGCGGTGGGTTGATTAGTTGAAGCCAGTCGGCCGCCATCTTGGTACTCCCAAAACGCATGGAACCCATCGTTTACAGGTTGGATTATGGTGGGGTTTTTCTCAAAGTTTGGAATGTAGAATTAAAAGTAGTCACGTGAGCTTGACATTTTTTAGTTCTGGTTACATGAAGGATTTTTAATTCGAGTTGGTAAGCCAAAAAAAGCTAAGTGCAAAGGAAAGACATAACATGGATACTACTTAGAAACCTTGCATATTACCTAGGTTCAGATTTCCATGACGTTAACTTTTCCCTAAATACGCTGTGAAGCCCTACCATCATAACATAGCTAAAAACTAAGCATTTTTTGTCATAAAAACATTACTTTTTAAGACAATCAGTTAGATATATATTTTGAAATAAGGACTCGCAATGGGAAAAAAACATGCTAAACGCATCGTTAATTTTTTGTCTCGGCGACGTCCTATTTCAGATAGAAAATTTAAACTTGTTTCCTTGAATTTGACAATCAAATTCAATTTGCAGAGTTCTCCATTATGAAATTCATCAAAAATTTCACAGAAAATATGTTTACTTGTTTATCCACTGATGAAGTTTGGGAAAATATTTACATCACTTTTCATGAAAAACTGTCAGCCTACGAAGGTGAAGCAGAGAGTGAACAGTGAACTTTGTTCAAGTGAATAAAGCTGATCATAAAATGAAAAAAAAACCCTTTACAAACAGACTTTAACAGTGTCAAAGTAAATCTTTCTAACTTACCTGTGGAATGTTTTCTCACAGCCACGAAACTGACGATTAACGCTGTCGCTGCACAGGTCGGCATGGATGTTTTGGCAATATCAAGATGGCGGACGGTGATTTCAGTTTTGGTGGTCAATGAGCCCTCCAGTCTTTTTTTTTTTTTTTTTTAGATCAGTGACCCACACCCAGAGGTTCAGAACTATTTCCACGCCCCTTGAATCTGCCTCAAACACCTTGCGAGCTTGCATACTTGCGATCCAGTCATTTCAAATACGGAGAGGTTTCAGTGGAACTTTGCCTGTTGCTCCAAATGTTGGATATGTTTTTGTTGGATCATTGTTAAGCATCGCCACCATTATCTTGATTGAAGTAACTGTTATTGTGTTTGTCCTATGACAGATTACCAAGAGAGCAACTGTGGTACTGCATGCGCAATTCTGGTGTGGTGGAGAAAAATGTTAGAATAGTACAGGACATGTATGAGGGCAGCAGAATAGCGGTGAGATGTCCCGTAGGTTTGTCAGAAGAATTTAAGGTGGAGGTGGGACTGCATCAGGGATCCACCCTTCCTGTTTGCGGTAGTAATGGATAGGCTGACAGACAAGGTTAGACTGGAATCCCCTTGGACCATGATGTTCGCAGATGATATTGTGATCTGCAGGGAAAGTAGGGAACAGGCGGAGGAGCAATTAGAAAGATTGGGGTATATACTGGAAAGGATAATAATGAAGATTAGGCAAAGTAAAGCAGAATATATGAGCGTGAATGAGAGGGGCAGAGGAGGAAGAGTGAAGCTCCAGGGAGAAGAGAAAGCGAGGGTGGATGACTTCAACTACTTGGGGTCAACATTACAGAGCAATTGTGAGTGTGGTAAAGAAGTGAAGAAACGGGAACAAGTGGGGTGGAACAGTTGGCGGCAAACAAAAGTTTGATGGATGTCGTGAGGTAGGACATGAGGACAGTGGGTGTTAGAGAAGAGGATGCACGAGATAGGCTTAGATGGAAAAAGATGACACGCTGTGACGACCCCTAACGGAAGAAGCCGAAAGAAAAAGAAGAAGTGTTTGTCCTTGGCTATTTACACCTCCCTCGACAAAGTTGCATGGAAATCATAGTACATAGTCTCCCTATGCAGTTTGTATAGCAATATAAAGAAATCACCTAACCATGTTCTTTTTGGAGGGAAAAAAAATCAATTGCAAAAATGTAATGATTGTGTAATTGTATTTATTGTTGTTTAGTGGATAACCACTTTTATGTCTATGGTAGCTAATCCACACAGATTTTAACTGTTGCTTCACTGTATATTGAAAAGGGGGCGGGCAACTTTTAATGACATTGCAGAAACATCAAAATTCATCTATAAAGGAGATGAAAATACAAAGCTTTGGAGCGAATAATTGGATAAAACTTTGCAGCACGTGGAGCTTCTCAGGCCTCACTTCGCTTCATGATAATGATAATTGAAAGATGGGGACGCAAAGACTACATTACAAAAACAGGATTAGCAAAACGCCAGTGCTGAGTGCGACATTCACTCCGGTTGCACTTATTGGAGCAGCAACAGGCCTCTGGTTACGGCACACTGACTCGCCTGCCCCCCTCTTAATCAACTTCTTTGCTCTCAATTGCATTTGCAGTGGATTTTAATAAATGTGCTTCACTCTTCACACTATTAAAGTTTCACACATAAGGCCATGATAAGCTTCAGTTCTACAGAAGTGTCTATAGTTAGTCGCCAAACTTTGACAGTTCAGTAATATTCAACAAACCCTGACATCAGTTCATTTTTCACCTCTTGTCACATCAAATGAGTCTTGTGTATTTTCTTGTTGTTCATTAAATGTCAACTTCTATATCTGGGATACCTGAGCAGTGTATTATGAGAATAGTTCATGTAAATATATTGTCAAAGATTTATTGTTGTGTCTTGAGTTTCATTTGCCATAATGCTTTGCTTTACATGGCTAACTGAAAGATGAATTGATGTGTGACCTTAATGGTCAGGTCCACTTTAGCCACTTCCACTTAATCTTTGAAATCCAGGATCTTTTGGGAGGATGAATGTTTTTTAGTTAGTTAGTTAGTTAGTTAGTTAGTTAGTTAGCTAGTTAGTTAGTTAGTGAAGGTTACTGAGTTTTCTGGGGAGATTAGTTTTTTATTTCTCAAACCATCAGCATTATTGTAAACAGCCACTGTATACATGGGAAAAATATGACAAAATGTCCTTTTAATGAAATGTTAAGATAGTGAGAGTGAAAAATAAAGAACCATAGATAATAGAAGAAATGCTCAGATGTAAGATGTAATTTCATTTTACAGGATTCTCTGTCCTTGACTCTCTTGTTGAACTCTATATTTTATAAATATTGGACATGTAAACATTCTGCACAGCCTGATCTTTCTCTTGACTACAAGTACAATAAATAGAGCAGGTCAAATAACTATATACATAGTGTCGTTGGTTTGTCCTCTGCAATGTATGTAGAAAAGGCTTAATTTACTAATAACAATCCCTGAGGTCCACATAGTAAACTGATTTTGCTGTGTTAAGAGAAGTTAAAAAGTGGTCTTAGAGTTTAAATTTAGGAGCCAAAGAATTGAAAGACCCATTATTAGCCATGAATCCATCTCATCTCCATTTGCACATTTTTTCTCCAGAAAGGAATGGTTACCCATTAGTACACATAAGCCTTCCTCATTACAAGTCTTTAAGTTGTCTTTCCAAGAAAGAAAAAAAATGACCATACTGAATTAATAGTGGTATCTGAAAATATGAACATTTTCTCACTCAGTACTAACATCACAAGAAGTGATATTAGAGAGGTGTTAGTGACGTTTTACTTTTTATACCTCTGCCAATTAAATTAAAAAGTACAAGTATTTAAAAAGTACTAGAATTATTTGCTCACCAGCCGAATATTAAAATTATTAGTCATAAATTATAATATTATTTGTTATAAGTACAGTACAATACTATATTGGATCAAATCCTGTAACCCATCACATTTGTCAACATTGTGATAATTATTCCAGACAGGGTACTGGTATTTTTTAACCTGAAAAGAAATGTTTTGAAATAAATTCCATCCATTTTCTTAGCCGCTTATTCTCACAAGGGTCGCAGGAGTGCTGGAGCCTATCCCAGCTGTCAGTGGGCTGGAGGCAGGGTACACCCTGAACTGGTTCCCAGCCAATCGCAGGGCACATTGAGACAAATAGCCGCATTCACAATCACACCAAGGGGCAATTTAGAGCAGGGCTCCGCAACCTTTTTGAGGCTGAGGGCTACTTCGTGAGCACTGATCGTATGAAGGCCTTCGTGACGTGTTTGCGGGAAATTTCAGACTCAGTTCATTACACGTACATATGGTACCAATGGTATTTTTAGAACATACCTCGCGGGCGCCTTGTATGGTCCTCTCGGGCGACCATTCGCCCGCGGGCACCGCGTTGGTGACACCTGAATTCTGTGGCATGAGTCTATTAATACACTGTACTTTGTACAATTCCACTAGATATGGTTCATCGTTAAGCCATGAATTTTTATATGAATTTACGCAAGGTACTGTACTTGTTTACACAGTGGCGACAGTATCTTTTTTGGTTCATAACAGGAAGCTTTTAATATGATTATGAATCCATACTTAATGAGTGCATAAAAAAATCTGGGATTATCAAAATATAGCTAGGGTTTTTATTGTTTGCCGAAGAGAAAATAAACCACCAATTGTTTTGCAGCAAGCTGAAAGGTGTACACAAATACGCAGGAGGCCAAGGCCTAAATTAATCCATCCAGTCCATGTACTGTAAACCAGTATGAAGACATAAAAGAAGCAAGAGACGAGTAGAACCTCCCAAGTCAACCATGAATTTCTCTCTAAATTGTTGTACTTTTAAAAGTATTTAGAAGATCACCTCGATCAACATAATTCATAATACATAACTACAGTATATTCCGGTATCGCTTTCAAAGTGAAACAATATACAGTATAGTAATTTTGATTGACCGCCCCATAGCCATCTGGTGGTTGGGGGGAGAAAATTGGAAATGTAGATGACGACTAAGCATAGAGCTTATAACAGTAGGTTGATGAAGAGAACCTAATCAGATTTTATTGGAAAGCAAACGAGTATCATCTGGCTTTGTGTTAGCCAAATTTCCACAAATGTCCTCTTTATAGTCCAGCTACATTCTCCTTCAAATACATTGTCCAAATTTGGAATTTCAGAATTGTGTGAAAAAGAACTTGGAGTTGTCATAGTTACAGAACAAAGAAAAGGTTTGTTTCACAGTGTCAGTTACAAAGACGAAGGCCAATGAATTTTTGCTCTAAAATCCTCTAAACAGTATTAAACAGGAGACATTTCCTTTTAAGAAGACAAACTGTTAGAGCCTATAATTACAAACTAACAACCCCCGGAAGTATAGTAACACTTGTTAATTGAGTAGTTGTTTGCCAGAAAACAATCTCTAAAGCATGTGTACACAACAGTCCGGAAAGATGTAAATTAGAGACTCAACTTAATCCTCTCCTTCTGAAAACATTAGCCCTTCAGATCAGGACATTTGGATGTGTGTTGTGTGTCTGTGTGCAGGAGCAAGTTAAATTTCTTCATCTAACCTAAATGAGCAGGCATCAAGTGTGCATGTAAGAAAATACGAGCCAAAAATACAGTAGGGAAGTGGCAAGATGGTCATAAGACACACATGATTGCTTCTAAGTGCTTTCATGGACATTTCCTAAAAACACAATAGTGTTCAGTGTTGCAATTTTATGCTAGACCGAAAAGCCCAGCGCTACCTGAGTTTCAGGTGTAACTCGGTCTCCCAACAAGCCACGAACAGCTGCCCCTCTAATCCTACTAATTAACCTGGAGACTGGCAACTGGCTAGGGTTACATCCAACATGGCGTGTCTATCCTTTATCCTGGCGCGTCAGTCTATGCAATCTTCGAAATCAGAGTAACTCAATCCGGGACTTCCACCCGCCACTTTAGCCAAAAAGGAACCGTCACCACAAGGGAGACAAATCTTGCCTTGTCTGCCACAGCTGGGGTTGTTCCCGTCATCCAACAAGTTCTTCTCATTTACTTGCATCAACAACCCTTCATCCCCACTTCTAAAAATGTTGTGCACCCTCTTCTTTACCTTTAACTCAAGTCTGTATTCAAACCACAAATGCAGGGGTAGAATTGTATGGGACAGGTATTACACTGTGATGTATTTATTTAAGATTGAAACCAGACTACTGCCTGAATCCTGTCATGCGATTTGACTGCTCATCGTTCAAAGCATAGTCCTACACAGCAGGGTACTTACAGTACATCAAATAGGAGGATGTTCCCAATGACAAAACCCATTCATATTGATCTTCCAAATATCATCTTCAAAAGGCACCATGTGGTCCATATGCAACACGCTGAAAAAGCTCCCCCAGGAAAACAGCAGAAGCGTAGAAGAAAAAAAAAATAAGTACACACACGGCCGGTGGCCTCCCATGCCAGAATATGTGTCTGGTTATTCCTATCTCTTTGCCTTTAGGCGGCAGCAATTTAGCACAAAACCTGAGCCATTGCTACAGTTCCACAGATACTGGGGTAGTGCCAATGAGACAGACTGGAAGACAATGGAGTATAGCTGAAGGAGGCTGCAAATAAACATGCCTGTGTTCAAATTTCGCCTTGCCCGTGTGGAGTTGGCATATTCTTCCTGTGCCTGCATGGGTTTTCTCTAGGTACTCCGGCTTCCTCACACATCCTCAAAACATGCATGGTAGGTTAACTGAAGACTCTAAATTGTCCATCAGTATGAATATGAGTGAGAATGGTTGTTTGTTTAGATATATTCTACGATTGACGAGCGTCCATTTCAGAGCATCCCCGCCTCTCAAAGTCAGCTGGGATAGGCTCCAGCACCCCCCGTGAAAGCTGTAATGATGTGGTTTATCACATTTAATAAGAAAGGTTAAAGCTCTTTAGATTTGATATGTTAGATTAAACGGGGAAACTTTTATTTCGCCTGGTAACATGTTTGTCAGAGTTTGGTATGGAGCTAAAAAGCTGACATGCTTCTGCAAAACAGCTCAACTTAGAGTTAAAAAGCAGGTTGGGAGTGGATTGGATGACAAAAAAAACAAAAACAAAGTACGTTGATGAGAGCCGGCGAAGCCAATTAAGATATAAAATATAAAATATAGGCCAACTATTCATTGATCAAAATGTATTACAAAAGAAGTTAGTAACATAAAACCATCTGAAGAGATTCAATTAATGTCTGATTATTTACATAATCATTTTAAGAAGATGAGCATGGGTGCCCAGACTTTTTTACACCAAGATCTACTTTTCAAGCAGCCAGCGTCTCACGAGCCACCGATGACGGGGGAGGGGTGGAATGATGATGATGGTGCCAAACTATTTTAAGGTTAATGTTATGTTGTCCCCTATATTTAAAATACAGAATTAGCTTTTTGTGCATTGTATTGTCTGTTCTTTCATCGTGGATCAGGCTGTACCAAGGTGGAATTTTAACATTACACACCATCTCATCCTGCACTTTCTACTTTGACTTCAGACCAGACCTTTCCCACTCGGAAAAGAGACTTTCTCCATTAATATAAAAAGTAAACATAAGCAGCATGTCTAGCTCATCTCTGCTCTATGTTGCTCAGACTGTGTTGCTAACGAAACCAGCAATAGTGGACACTGTCATTTGCAAAACACATTAATGGGCTGCGTAGGTATTGTAACATTTGTAATTATGAGTGTACATCTTTAAGGGTGTGGGGTGTGTGTGGGGGGGTGTAAGGTATACTTGGAAAAAGAGAGTGTGGCGGAGCAGCAGTCGTTGTTAGAGAAAATTCCATGTGCTGCCTAAAACAAACCAGTGGCTTCTTCTATTCGTTTTTTTTACAGTACGTATGTGAATTGTGCCATTGGATGTAACAACCAGTCATCCCACACTAATTGAATCACATTGGAAAATGCCACAAACTGAATAGCTGTATGTTATACTTTTAATTTGCATTGGATTATTTACTTATTTTTTGGGCGCAACACAGACTATCTGCGAAAAGACTGCATCAATGGTGCACAATTGCGCACGTGCGCAGTTTAGAGGGAACATTGGCTGACGTCTTCTTTTTTTTTTTTTTGGCACGCCATCCCGCGATCAACCAAGACTGCCTGATGCATTGAGCACCCCTGATTTAGAGGACTACAATTCCGATCCATTTAGTGATCCGATGAGGGTGTAAAATGAGCTCTGTGATGGAAAGATAATTTGATAATAGTTTAAGGGCCTGGCTATCCTATATTCATGTTTAATCTCTGTCTGTACGGATGTTTTTTAACCTTTTTGGGAGTGTACCAGAGATAGAAGACGACTGATACCTCTGGCTAATCACTGGGCAATTAACTTATCACATCCTAAATCAAGGAGCCCAGAGGCTAACTCTTTATAAGAGGACATTGAAAGCATCCCTCGACTGACAAATAGCAGCTGTTAGGTTAAGTAAAATACTTCGATGACCAGTTCTCATTGGCTGGCATGTCCTTTGATTCACAAAGTGTGAAACGTAGAATTGTTATGTATGTGCTGTGACTACTCTGGAACTCTCTTTCCAGATGTCTACAGATTCTAGGTTCATAAACCTGGGCCCAAGGACAGAGAAGCATTCCACCATGCAAATTCATTCCAAATCCACAGAAATAATTATCTTTATTTTTAAATCGAGATTTTATGATGTAAGACAGTTTGACTTTAAAAACGATCATTTCTACTTCCATTCTTTTTCCATTTCCCAGCCTGTGCAAAAATAATTGTTTAAAAATTCTAATAATTTGGAGCTGTAAGGGAATCCCAGAAGACTGTGCTCAATCTTGAGAGTTCAACTTCCATTTTTCCAATTTTGACTGAATAATTTTTCTTCTTGGGACTCACACACGCACTGAAATGTGTTTCATGGCTGACTGGCGGCGTTCACTTCGCTGTACATTACAGTGCATGTGCAAGAACAACAATCATCGTTTAGTCCTGTGGACACATGCAAAATGATTTCTTTCCACTGCATTAAACCCATCACAGTTGTGGACACAGCAACCACACACTTGTAGTGGCGCACTTTAGATCAAGCGGTTATTTAAGTGCCCATGGAGCAGTATCAGTGTCTTGCTCAAGGACATCACAGGTGTGGCTGTGGGGGATGCTGGGGTGCTGGGGTACTGGGGCTGGATGGTCCATTGCCGCATCAAGTTCTTTTTTTTTTTTCAGGCTCAAGTTCTTTTGCTGGTTGCTGACTTGAATTGTGGTCCCTACAGTGGCAGGTGACATTCTTATCCACTTGGTCACCCAAATTACCCAATATTGATTCACCTTTGGTGGCATGAACACAAGTGGCATTGGAAATTTAAAGTCGCTGTAAAGTTAAAAGAAATGTGTACATTTTACACACCACGGTGTTTTGCGAGCAAAACATCCAAATTTGAATGATTAAAAAAAGTATTTAAACCATGCCTCAAAGAGTTGCTGTTTTTCTTTTTTTTTTGTGATGGTCCATATCATTTGGTTTTGTTCGTCTTGCTCAGTTCGCAGTGGGCCTGACTAACTTGCGTTCATGCCTGTGAACCACTTTTGTAAACAAATGCCCTGGAGTTTTTATACCTTGAGGTATGAGTGACTCATGTCAGACACCCTCGTGTGACATTAGACACCATTTTAAATGACTTCAACTGAGTACTCCATATATCCCATTCTTTGATCTCTTTTTCAGCAAAGGATATACACACAAATGTAAGCACCTACACACACACAGTGTAGACACAAATAGTGACATGCAGGGGTGGAAGCTCTGCAGTCATTTGTTCCCATCAGGAAGAAAGCATTGAAATAAATAAGGGTTGTTCAGGTGCTGAAAATCACTGCCATTGTAAGTTGTTGAAACAGTAATACCAACACCAGGCCAACCTGGATATGGTTATGCTTTATTGTGAGTTAAGGATCCCAAATAATGTGTGTATTTCAAAAGGGGTATCAATAGCATGTCGTAAAATCAGTAACTCTGGAAAAGACCAAAAGAGAGCACTGTGCAATATCCACGAAAAGAAACAGATGATAAAAAGGAAATAATGTATGTCAATACCAAACTTACTGCAGTAAATTGTGATATGTTTTGTTTTCTTTTCCTCCCAGACAAAACCACACTTTGCTGGTTTAATTTAACGGACTTACAAACAGAGGTTCTAGTGTCGGTAATGCAGTTCATCCTTCTCTGACCTCCATTCAGCAAGCATATGCGGCATTAAATCCTAATTATGGTAATTGGGAGAAAAGTGAACCCCCTAAAAAGAGTACTCAATGAGAACAGGTATCACAAAAGATAACAATTATTGGAGTCCATTTACATTTAGACTAGAGTTTGGCAGCAATTTCCACGCAATGTCCACAGGTGCCAGACTGCTTGATGGATTCTCACTGTTAGCAATAATGGTAATACACCATAAATGGAGAGCACTTGAATTTTTTAAATTGAAGTGTAAGGGGGGAGGGGGATGATGTGCCAATGGCTCCTCATCAGCAGTTGCGTTATCACTTCTTGGCTGAGACAAAACATTCTAACGACCCCAAAAAATCTGTCATGTATTCTTTGTTGTTTCTTCTGCAGTCTTTAGTTCACTGAAATAAAAGTTGGAGTTTACCAGTCTTTATTGTTGCCATGGCTTGTAGGGGTGGGGTTTACTTGTACAAGCACATTTCGGATTAAAATTAAACAATACAATTTTTATACAGTATTAGAATGTATGTATGGTGAATTATGGGTGCATATAACAATAGTGACAGTAGCTACAAGTTCACACATCTGTTTATTTAACTTTTAAAAAATTGTCGAAATAAGAGAGGTCAAAATTGCACTTTTAATAACATTCAAGCAACTTTATGTTACTAACCCCTTTAAAAATAAAAATAAATGACCAGACTTGAACAAACTATTTTCCTTGACTTGTAGTAATTTTTTATACATTGATTAATAGGATGGGAAAATGGTAAATGGAATGCACTTTTATTTATTTAATGCTTTCCAAATGTTCACACATTCACCCAATGTGCTACTTTTGCCATGCAAGGCACATTCAGGCCCACTGGGAGCAATTTAGGGTTCAATGTCCTCCCCAAGGATACATTGACAGCAGACAGTCAGAGCTAGGATTCAAACCAGTGACCCTTAGGTCACTGGATGAGTGAGTCTGACGACTGAGTCAACGGCCATCCGAGTGACACCATAACTATAACGTGGCAGGTGACCAAAAATGGGTATGACACCCCTGTTTAACCCTTAAAAGCCCACTCATCCCTGTTTTGTCCATATATAGGATTAAAGCAAATCAGTATATTTCCTTAAATGGAAAGTTCTTAGTTTGTCTAAAAGGTAGTCTCCACTTTCCACTCATTGTTTATAATGCTTTCCCCATAGAGGAAATACGATCCACAATCATTAATTTGGGAGTGTGTATTACAGCGAAACAATGTTTTATGTTCACAAGTCAGATAGTCTTGTTCAATAAAAACACACATGGGCCACAACACCGAGAGTGTAGAGTGTATTTATCACCTCAGTCATCTAATATAGGAACATACCTGCACTCAGGGAGAAGCATTAGTCTGTGACCATCTTGCTATAATATAGTAAATAATGTTAGCAATGTTTTTTTTGTCAAAGCAAATGCAGCAGCACTTTTAGAGTCAAGTATTGTCAACAACAACAAAAGCATCATTGTTCTTCATCAAGAAAACCATAAGAGAAAACCACCAGAGCCAAATGCTTAGGTGACATCTGGATGTTGTTGATAATAAACGGCAACTTGATCCCATTAAAAAATGTAGAGCCAAGAGTACTAGATTTAAAGTATAAAATGCCTTAGATATTACATTCAGAATTGTATGCTTAAATTTACACTTCATTCCAATCACATTTTAAGCCACCATGAACCAAACGTCAGGAATCAGGAAAAAAATGCAGAGGGAACAACAAAAAATACAGCTTGTTATTGGTATGGATGCAGTGTCAGATTTTTAAACAATCAAAAATTTACTACAGCAGTCATGATGCTGTTGAGAAATCTAATGAGCTGTACAAAATGTAATGTGCGTAAAAAAAACTTTGAGGCGGTCCTTAGTGGGACCTGCAGCATATGATTTCAATTTTTGTCTGCCTTGGTTAGTGCACATCTTTGTCCTATTTTTCCAAATCTTGTCAAAGTTCCAACAGCAAGCTAGAGTATATGGTAGCCATTTCATCTTATCTGATTTCAGCATGTCTAGGTGTGTGACACTTTATGGACCCTGCCAGATATCACACGTTGTGTTCTCCTTCGGTCTGAGACAGCGGGAACATTCTGGGAAAGGGGAAAACTGTGTTCCCTGTGGCCATGGCAGCCCCATTTACCTCAAACATAGTACACCGAGGGAAACCTACTATAAGAGATGTTGTCTCCAAGATTAAATGCAAAATATGTCCATGTAATGGTAATCATCCGGCACGGTTTGCCCAAGACTGAAACACATGTGACCCGCCAGGTGGCTTGACAGCTAACCACTGAGCTAAAAGCTCAAGGCGCCATCTTCGTGGCAAGAACCTTTTTTCGAGGATTCTGAGTAATAGATTTTCAGTACATTTTGGGCCGTGCAACCTGTCTGTTTAATTAACATAACTCATTACTTGTTTGTTTTTTATGCCAATGACATGTAATTTTGTTGTGCTTGTATTTTGAAATGTACTTTAATCAGCACAAAAATAGGGAAATGTTATTATGCCAATGGATTTCTCATAAACAGTACCAAAGACATTCAGCATAATTTTCAAGTTCTCAACTAAAATTTGAATGTTTTCAATCAAACCACCAAATAATAACGATATATCTTCCATCCATCCATCCATCCATTTTGTTAACCTGCTTATCCTCACAAGGGTCACAAGGAGTCCTGGAGTCAATCCCAGCTGTCAACAGGCAGGAGATGGGGTACACCCTGAACTGGTTGCCAGCCAATCGCAGGGCACATCGAGACAAACAGACTCACAATCACACCTGGAGGCAATTTAGAGTGTCCAATTAATGTTGCATGTTTTTGGGATGTGGAAGGAAACCGGACTACCCAGAGAAAACCCACACATGTCCGGGGAGAACATGCAAACTCCACAGAGGTGGGGCCGGGATCGAACCCAGGTCCTCAGAACTGTGAGGTCAATAATTTATAGTAGCTGAGTGCCGTGGCACCGTGCCGCCCCCAATATGGAGTCTATATATTTCAAACCAAAAAAAAAAAAATGGATGGCATTGTTACAAACAATTGCTTTCAAGAATTGAAAATAGTAATTTCTTCAATTTGCAGATTGGCAGGTCATATTTACTGACACCAAAATAATAAAACATGATTCTGGTCACGTCACATTTTAAAACACAACCCCCTTGTTTGATTATACTCTAAAGTTTGATTACTTGAAAATCATGTTGACTGTCATTTTTTTTTTGATCATTTCAAAACATCAGACAAAAGCATCATTTGCATAATAACTTGCAACGTAGTGAAATGTTTATAACTCACAATGAGAACGCTTGTCTCTCAGCATTCACACAATGGCCCTCTTTATATTTGCATAATGTGACGGTGTCGGGAAAGGTGTTACATTTATCAGTGGGATGGGAGTACTGCCACTCGAGCCAGGATCATTTGTTATAGGGGACACACTGCCTCCCCGTTTCCCCACCTGGCAGGGAGACTGTGCTGCTGCCGCTTTTGACCACCCGCCCGTTTGTCCTGTTTGGATATTTGCTCTTTCTGGGCTTGGACGCAGTAATTATACCAGTGGGCTCTTACGCTTCTATTCTGTTTGGCTACCTGCCCTTACCACAGCTTGTATGTGGCCATAAAGATGGCTGCTCCAGCTCCCCACTCAGGTGATCAAGATTAGGATACCACTCACAGAAACATCAGGTTGCTTGTCGATACAATGTCCAATGGCTAGCTCATGGTCATGTGCATTCAAAACTTGGTTAATGAAATAAGGACATAACGGTGCAGAATGCAGTATATCGATTTATTGTTGAATATTTCAACAGGCCTTTCTTCAACATTACATTTTGAGCCCTGCCCCCACACCCTTAGTGCACCATAACCAGTAACCAAAAGGATTGCGTGTATGCATCCACTAAATCAATTTGATTTGTCAGCTCCAGTAATTCCCCTCCAGTTAAGAGCCTTATTCTCATTGTCTGTAGACTTTGAAACTCTCAATCTGTCGAATAAATGTTTTATTCTTGCAGCTATAATTACATCCCATAACCTTGACTTCCTATTCTTCACCAAGAACCCCACCCCCAGCCCCCACCACCACCACCACCTCACTCCCATTCCCTGATGGCACTCATCCCACCCAGTTATTCATTTTTTAATGCTCTGGGAACTTTTTTCAAATGTGTTTTGAAATTATGCACACAAATCCGATTTTCTGTATAATCGCTTATCAATTCATGATCCAAATGTATGTTTTCAATGCAGTTTCTGGCTGCTTCTGAGCTCATATATGATAAGACCATTAAATTCTTCACTTTTATTTCTTCATAACATTAATCCCTTTAACCCAAGTTAATGTCGATTGAATATGTGTCATGAATTTATTACCTAGGATGCCCCTATTGTTGCATATAATGCATTCTCAGCCACTGTTCTGTGTTGTAAAATTATTTTGACCAAGAAAAATTATTGTCAATGTTTTTCCACCAAGAAAGTAACATCCTTTTATATTTGCTTAAAGGAACGGTTTTTGGGATGCACTGGTTTTAATATTGGCTGTCACGAACCTCCGGTGCGGGGCTGGACCCAAAAGCAGGATTCCAAGACGAGGACATGATGTTAGACGTAGTTTTATTCAAGCTGGGATGGCACAGAAACACTGTGACGAGGACAGCACAGCACAACACTACACTACACTATTTTCAGTGGTGGAGATTCCTCCTGTCAGTGAATGCAACTCACAAACTCAGGGCAAAACGCACAATGCCAGTGACAAAAACTCCAAATTAAATACACACAAATATTGGGGTTAAAAAGACAACATGGTCAAGAAGTATTCCCATTGGCTCATGTTAAATGGGGGAGGGTTCAACATAATGCATATTTTTCCTTAACTATCTGTTCCATAGTTCTGGAAGTTTTTCTGTGACATAATTCCAACAAATGGAACACAGGGTATCACCATTCTGCCTTTTGAACTCCCTAAAGAGCTTAATTTGCATTATTCCTGCCCCCTCCCATGTTACTCAATACAACACATATCCTCTTGAGCCACAAACCTTTGTCCAACAAAATTTCCCAGTGACCCCCAGGTTTTATTTTTTTCCACAAACACATGGTTCTTCCCTCCTCATCTCCCTTGTACTGACTATGGAGGGATTAAATGATAAGTTGCCCTTTATTCTCCTTTGGAACAGTTAAGGGTCAGATTCCACTCTTGCATGTCTGATCCTCTTACATAAAAGCATTCAATGAGGTGTATTCAAAATTCCTTCTGCCCCATGCCTACTGCTGCTATTTAAACCCACGTATCTTTTGGAGTGCCAACAAGTTGTGCGTATACTCGGGATAACCAAGAAATTGCATAAAACGGGATTCCAGTGATTTTGTGTCGAATTTAGATTTGCATATCAAATGCTTCCTCTCCCTTATTTTGTCTTTTATAGTCAATATAATTAATGTTGAATGCTTCAGTTGATAGAACAATAGGAAAGATGGGGTCCAATAGCAGATATTTCTATGACTATTTAAGTAGGTTTTGCTTTTGTTATTATAAGAAATTGACTTTTTGTCATGCAATACTGTATGTGATTAGCATTACAATAACCTCCAGATATGAAGTGTCATCGAAATTTGCTTCTGTAGATTTTGATTTTCTTTGACTTCAAAACTCAATAAAATGTTTGTATGACAGACACTGACACTTTCATATCTGTTTCATATAAATTGCTTTCACTCAATGTGACTTGATCATCCATTCCTATTGTAAGAGAAGTTTAGTTGGTGGGTCCATATTGCAAATCAAGCAAGGAGATTGAAATAGCGATCAATAAGAGGGGCTGTAGTCAATCTTATTAACAACCTTTTGCGATAGCAGAATTTATGTTTTTGCAGCAGCGATGAAGGATGAATGAGTGGGTGTACCAGAGCAAGCGCCAAAAATTATCCAAGCAGTGAGTAAAGACGAGGAAAGAGGGAGGTGGAGGAGGCAGTTGCCATGGAGATGATGATAATCCTGGACATGCTCCGACAGTATTTTGTTCTCCTCGATTTACAGGCATCCCAGATGTACACACGAAGCAAACAGAAAAATGTCTGGTTAATCTCCTTCGACTCACTGACCTCAGACAAATCTATGGACATATTACACTTGTAGACACAGTACATGTTAAATGAAGGCTGGGGATGTCTCCAGAAGTGCTGTATGACATGCTTTTCACTTCAAAACATCCAGCACAGATAAGTGCATTTTTAATAAAGTGCAGTAATAATAATATGAGTACAAGCAGCATGGCAGTGTGATGGTTAGCACGTGCGCATCAAACATGAGAGATCTTGGGGTTCGACAACTGTCTTAATACCTTCAATGCACTGCCCTTGCATTTTCCACACTAGCATGATTTTCTACGGATAATCCAATCTTCTACCAAGATTTAAAAAATGTAGGTAAACTGAAGCTTGAATTGTCCTCAGTGAAAAAAATAAAATTATATATATTAGCTTATGAAAAAGGTTTCATATTAGCTTATGCTATAGGTTTTGGGGTTTTCATATGTATTCAAATACAGGAAGTGACAGCCTGAATAAAATGATATATACAGTATGAACTAAATAGTTGTGTAGGTCACATTAGTTCGTCAGTCATTTTTGTTACTAATTTAATATAAGGATTTGAAAAGGAAATTAAAAATAGGTAGCTTTCACCTTGTCAATTAAATTAATGGGATTGAGCACCGACTTTCAGAGCTTTTATTACAAGTTTTTCTATAAGAGTAATCATACCTGGCAGTCAATCTTTTGAGATGCAGTCTTGGAATTTCAATTTACCGACAAAAGTTTAATTTACTTTGGGAGTACAGTACCACTGACAATGTCAAAAAAAAAAACGAAAAACAATCAAATGCAAATACAAATGTGTCCCTGTATGTGCCCTGCCTCATGAAATACTCAACCCCCCCCCCCCCCCCCCCCAGCTCCAAGTTCCCGTCTTTTCATCACAATGTCTTTCAGGCCAGGCAGAATGAGGCACACAAGGAGAAAGCAAAAAGCGGAGAAATGGAGAAACCCCACTGCATCCCAATCAGCCCAGCTCACTGAGGCAGAACGCTAGCTAAAGTACTGGAACTGAGATGGCCTCAGCTTCGCATCCTATTTCCAATTCACGGGCACCACAGACCAATGCCATTCAATACTAATAATAACAAACGAGGTAAAACTGGATGGTTACGTGCGACATGCTGAGCTTTTTCAATGCCTTGTAAAATTCTTGCAGATTGAGGGTACAAAATCAAAAGTTGTTGAGAAAGCATGCTGATTAAGGGTTAAGAAAGATTTTTTAAATCATTTTGAAACATCTTGTGAGTATGTATTGGTCAAAAGAGGAAGTTTACAATGAAGTACATCATGGTAAATTATAGGAATACAATGTTTTATCTCACTGAGATATTTTATAAGTTTTTTATAAGTCAAGTGGGCATTTGACTAAATTACTCAGATACATTATAGGGGATTTTTTTAATGTACTGAGTTTAAATGAAACAAACAAACAAACCAAAAAAATCTGAGGTTAATGCAACCTGGTTTGCAATCTCCCCACCTTAGCCAGCAAAACAGTTGAACCCAAATCAACACTCTCAGCTGGTTGTTGCCAAGTAACCCACTCACTTTTGCAAGATGCTAAATACTGTAGCATCACAAATTTGAGATCAAGAAGAAACAATGAATTGAATTATCCTTTTATATGTTCATCAAAATTGACACTTGACTCATAGCTTGGAAACATACAGTAAATGCTCATTTCTGGACAGAAGAAAAGGTACAAACATTTACCCTGGTGTCCAGTCCTTCACTGGTCAGCATAAAGTCACATCAAAGGAGACAGTAATTCTTTCACTTTGCATTCAATGTGACTACTGAATGTGCTCCTGATTTCTCTGAGCACAAATTCTTTGAAATCTAGCATCTCACGTCTCACTTTTGGCACAAGGTAGACGGCTGAACTAATGTGATTTTGGTGAATGTGATTGAGTTGCAGGCCGACAGATCTGCGAGATCTATGGCTGTTTCAGACGAATTTCATACTGTAAATATGTGAACTTGTATCCAATCCTCTAAATTATTGCAGAAATGAATTCATTGATAGCATAATCATTATTGTGTTTCGTTCATCTCATGCACTGGCTGGCATTCAGCTTCTGGGTTTGAAGTGATCAATGAGGTCCGTAGACACATTTGAGTTGCCAGCGGTTTTTCATCGGGTCAACTTGTTCTTGAATAAGATATACCAACACCAACATTCAGTGCTCCAGTCATGCAACGATCACTGGGTCTTATTTGGCACAAAGATCCATCTCCATGCATGATTATTTTGTCTGCTTTTAAAGATTATGAAGGGATCCGAAATATAGAGTACTTTGTGTGAATGTCTGTCATTTGATTAAAGACGTATTTTAGAGGTAAAATGGAATGTCACGAGACGCCTTTAAAATCAAATATTCAACACTCGGTCACCTTGCGTGTCAATGTTAGTAGGTCTGCCAGTCTCAAACAAACAAAAAAAAATTGTTTCAGCTGACACATCTCAGTGAGAGAGAAAGTGGTTAATCCCGTGAAATTTCAGAGTGCACAACACGGAGCTCCACTTCACACACACAAGCCTTGCACAAATCCAAAACAAGTGCATTGCAAATTGAAAACAAATTTCTGGGCAATTTTCCACAATGAAACGATGGTAATCTGGCCTGACGGCAGAACACAAAGCGTGGATAAATCTTCTCGATCATCCTATTGTGTTTCGCCTACCTGGTAACACTGGCTAAGGCGTGCTTCTTCCATTTCCAGTGCAATTTCCATTCATGCATTTCCCTCCAATATACAGCACCTGTTACGACACGTACGTTTGCTCACTTTATTGTAACAACTCAAAACTCTGATTAACACAGTCTCATTCTAAAATTTCCTCTATGCTACACCACTGACTTTTGTCGTGGGAGCTGGTAGGATAGTGTTCACCTTCACTCAAGGAAGATCTATTTCATGTTTTAAGAGCTTTGCTTTCAATGTAAATGTGAACACGGGTGCCGCATACATTATATTGTGCTGTAGTTTTTATTTGTGCATTGAACCAACATGGAATAGAGATTTAGGTTTACTGAAAAGGAAACTGGAGAATGATAAAAGTCACTGCCAGGATCAAACCAGTCTAAATATCTGATACAAAAGAGCTCTGATCAGGAATACCGGTTAGAGATGAGACAAAGTCCAATAGTTTGCCACATGCTATTTAAATAAACACACCTGCATTCACTTTCTACTCATGCTTTTTTTAGAACAGCCAGTTTGAAGCTTTTGTGTGAACCTTATAGTATTTCTCATTTGCCCGGCATCCTTTTTGATACCTACAGTTCATAATAATGAACACGCAATCCCTTCTGTATGGAACTGAACAGTCACACCAGTCTGACCTTGAACACACCCAACCTATTTCTCAGTGTGCAGATGTGTTATTCCAATTGGCGCAGGCGTTTAAAACAAGGTGCTGGATCAGTCTGGCAGGGGCAAGGCCAGGGTTGGCACTGTTAAGCGCATCAGGTATAGTACTCCATCAATGTGTTGGTGCTGATAATACTGCAACAGGCGGGGTTAAGCTGTGCTCGGTGAGGTTGCCAAGGCCTTAACCATTTGGCCTGTTTAGCTTGTTGTGTACTGAGCGTTGTCGAGATGACTTCTGGCTGAGGGAAAAGAGGGTTCTCATTTCGATTATGAATTACTTTGGGCCACGCACAATATTTGTGATGAGAATTGCAGTATTAGAACTGATTTTCATTTAATAAATACAAACATCTTTGGCTTCTTACAATGATAAACAAAAGATGTAAAATGGTAAGAATAACTAAACTTCTTTGGGCCTATAGTTTTTGCTGTAATTGCATGACAATGAACTATGTTAAAATATAGTAAAGCTATAAAGCTAAAATTGTTGCACATATTATAATTTACAGGTCCAGCCAGTGAAGAGCGGTTTTGGGTTTGTTTACGTATTCAGTTTAATGCATGTAATCGAACAAACACAAATATCAGCGTTGATGTTAAAAAGATATTGACTGTAATAAATTCTCATCTTTTTGATGTTATATGATGGAATCCATTTGAGGTGCTCATTGAATTAGTCGATTTCTCGGTATGAAGTGCTTGAGGTATCTGACCTAATGGATAAGCTTTAGGCCTTGCACTGATCCTGACCAGGGTCAGCAGCGATGAGTTAACCAAATAATTAAATAAAAGACAAAGCCATAGCAAAAATGTTGTATATACATACGTTGCATTTCTAAGTTACCATTGACTAAAATAATGTTACACAAAAACTATTTTCGGTGGCTTCACTAAGCTTCAGTATTTTCAGGCCAGATTAGAGGCATCATATGTGCGCATCTCACAACTGATGGTGTCATTATAAGATTGATGTATTTAATCTTCTACTCCAAATGAAGTATGCTTTTTCGGTGCTGTGTATTCCTTTGCTTGAAGGTTTTATGACACCACTAATTCCCACACTCATACGCATATAAAAGTATAGTAAGATTTTGCGGGCAATACTATTCATCCAATTTTTCATTCATTTCATTCAAACAGTTTGAGGAGAAGTCCTTTTTGTTCCAGCATGATTGTGCCCAGTGCACAAAGTCCACTGCAATTATGGTTAAGCGTTACAGACTTTGACACAAACTGGAGCTGTTTTTCCTACCCATTGGTAGTCCACGGACAGGTTTTGTCAAAGAGAGATCAGTCATGTGGTGACATAAGAGCTGCAGGCATTGCAAAACGATAAACATCATATCAATTTATTCGTACCACTACATAATAACTTTCAAGTCATTATAATAGCCTTTAGTTCCTATAAATGTAACATTTCAAAGTGAACAGACGAGTGCCATATAATTCAAGCGAAACCTTGCATATTTCTGCTTTTATATATATCTGAGGAAGAAGTCTTTAGAAGTAATTGTCTATGGAGACTAGTTCTGTCTTTCATTTACAGCCTTTTTGATGGAAGACTGGCTTAGCACACTTTGTAAAGACAGCTGACTGATCTTTGAAGGCACACAAAACTATATCTTTGGTAACAAATAGTAGTGCTGGAGGCTATACATCAGTTTTACTTAAAAGCTTTCAATGTGCTTACCTTAAAATACAAAAGTGCTGAGAGTTCTGGGTTCGAAACTCAGTTCAGTCTCATCTGTATAACATTTCCATTTTCACCCTGTGCTTGCATGAGTTTTATTCCTATTTTTTGTGTGTTCAGTTAATATAGGGGGGCACGGGGCTACCATGAACTACCATAAACTACTACCATGAACTACTATTTCATTATGAAGTTTCTGTACTCTTTTTATTGATTCCCACGGAATAATGTTTACAAACGGGGGACTGATAAATTGCATATGAGCGGGGTTGGCGCTGAAAATTTCATCTCCTAGAAGCGAGGCATTGCAAAAAGAAGTTGAGGTAAATAAACATTGGTTCTTTGTCTGTCTGCCTTACGAATGATTGCTAACCTAATGTAGTTTATGCCGCACCTTTCACCCAAAGAAATCTGGGTTCCAGTAAGGTTGCAGCTCCCCCCTACCCTCAACCCGAAAAAAAGACAAGGACATCAATATGTGTCAGCAAATGAGAATTCCGCTCTAACATCTCACTGTGCCCAACTACCACATTATTTGACACACATTCATTATTTCTCCATTCTCAATTTTACATTAATAAGCAATTACAACTGAATTACACCATGCCTTGCATAATAAGCTTCAATTAATTACCAAAGAAATGTTCTCAGCTTTCGTGAGCACAGCTCAGCGGGTGAAACACAGTAACCCTCCTTTATAATTGATCGTGCAATGAGATCGATAAATGCCAACTGAGATGAGTGTTGGCTGACACTGGCAAACTCCGACTCTCATCACTTAGATTCAACACTTTGGCTAATTGACTCAGAGCTATGTCAGGTGCAGTGTCATTTGGAAGTCTTTGGTGACCTACACGGATATCAGATATTAGATGGCTCAGATGATCATTTCAGGATGTGTAACTGTGCCGTTATTTCGATTTAATACGCAGTGTGTTTGAGAAAAAATAAGCTTTCATGTATTGGAAATGAGGCTGAGTTTAAGGAAGCTGGAAAAAAATGGAGGAAAAAGTAGAAGCCGCTGGATATCATTTGCAGAGCTTTTCATTGAATTTCACTTTGTCTTGTAATGTGTAGTGGCAGTGTTAATGTGACCTCATTTAGCGGTTTTGAAACTGAGCCAGCGCTGAAGTTAAAAAAGAAAGACAAGTGCGGCACATCATTGCACGATTGTGCAAAGACAAAACTGTCAGTGCTCATTGACCTTGGACAAAACATCCTGATTTATCTCCCCCTAATTATTGGCAGCTTTCCACAGAATTGATGTTAATCACATTCCATCTTTGTGATATTCACCTTAGGTCTTTCTCCTCTGGGGTTGTTCAATCGAGGAAAACAGCAAATGGACCATTTCTCATGTTACAATGGCAGTAATGCTCCATTTTTGGATTAGCTGCTGAGGTCAAAGGTCGCAAAATGGCTGAAATTGTATAAGCCAGATACTGTTAGGAAACCGTTGAGGCATGGCATCGTTTATATGACGAGGACCGTGCTGTGCCCTTCAAGACAGGAGAACATGTGTGTGTGTGTGTGTGTGTGTGTGTGTGTGTGTGTGTGTGTGCGTGTGTATATATGTATTTCCTTGCCTGCTGTGTTTATTTACTCAACTTCAGAGCAAACCAGACATCCCATGGGCGTATGGTTAATTCGATAATTTTATACTCATGGCACAAACGTTTTTTTTCATACAAATATTTACCACAGCCAAATAATGACTTCCATCCATCTATCCATCCATATATTTTCTGAGCTGCTTATCCTCACGAGGATCATGCAAGTGCTGGCGCCTTTCCCAGGAGGAAGCGGGGTATACGCTGAACTGGTTGCCAGCCAATCAGAAGGCATACAATCTCACCTAAGGACAATTTAGCATCTCCAAATAATGCGTATTTTAAGGATGTGGGAGGAAACCAGAGTGCTCAGAGAAAACCCACGCAGGCACGGGAGAACATGCAAACTCCACACAATGGGGGCTGGGATTTGAACCCTGGTCCGCAGAACTGTGAGGTCAATGCTCTAACCAGTTGTCTAACCGTGGCGCCTAGTAATGACTTAACTATTGTATTTGCCATAGAAACTTTGTTTGCGACGACCTTCATTTAAAATTGGGTCAGTGTTGTAGGAAGGTAAACTGAGGACACTCTGTATTTGAGAAAATACAATAACTAACCCCTAACAAACATCACTTGGACTTCCTTCAGTCAGGTTATTATACAAAACCAAAAATGATTTTATATTTAACCCATGTAGGGTGATGCAATATCCCTTATGTGTTTGATTCTCTGTCTGGAATGAAAATGTCCAGACAAGGATACTGCACGCCCACTCTTCAGTACAGTGACTGTGAATCAATGCCAGCAAGGTCAAGAAAGACAGGGTATCAGCAGGACTGTCGGATGAGACAACTTGATGTCATCAAATACTGCGATTCCTGAAACAGTACTGCAAATTACAAAGTTTTGATGGGTACAGTTTATGGTCTGCATTAGTAGCGTGTCATTAGCATTTAGTGGCTGGTCCTAAAAACGGCTGAGTGAACATAAAAGTGAGTGTGGAAAAGTCATAGTTAGTACCAACGACATCCCTCAGTTTTGTTTGATAGTTAAAAATGGTTTCATATTAAATTGGTCAATTGGAAGAAAACAGACTTGTACATGAAAAGCAAAATTAGATCTGCATTACATATTTGTCATTGTGCTTGATGGAGGCAGTTGAGTCAAATGCAGGGTGCAGGAGGCAAAGCAGGCCTGCAGGCGAAAATCCATCCATTTTCTATGGCCCTTATTCTCATTAGAGTCGCAGGTAAACTGGAGCCTAGCCCGGCTGATTTGGGCAGAGACGGCGGGTCCACCCTGAACTCGTCGCTTGTCTAACACGAGGCCCAGGCTAAACTCAAAGAGGATCATCCATAAATAATTAGTCAACAAAGAAAGGTCAGGAGGAAAAATAGCAAACAGATCATATAAAATCCTATAAAAATCATAAATCAATCAAATTGGAAAAAACATGTGTTAAAGTGGCAAAATTTTACAAAATATAAGTTAAATCAAAACTAAAGTGAACAATTTGTTATATACATCCATCCATCCATTTTCTTTGCCGCTTATCTTCACGAGGGTCGCGGGGAGTGCTGGAGCTAATCCCAGCTGTCAATGGGCAGGAGGGGGGGTACACCCTGAACTGGTTGCCAGCCAATCACAGGGCGGATCCAGACCTGTCCCAGGGCACATCGAGACAAACAGCCGCACTCACAATCAAACCTAGGGCAATTTAGAGTGTCCAATTAATGTTGCATCTTTTTGGAATGTGGGAGGAAACCGTAGTGCCCGGAGGAAACCAATGCAGGCATGGGGAGAACATGCAAACAACACACAGGTGGGTCTGGGATAGAACCCGGGACCTCAGAACTGTGAGGCCAACGCCTTATCCGCTCCCCACCGTGCCGCCCAATTTGTTACATTATTACAATATTTTACTAATGATCACAATACAGCAATGGTGTTATAATTAATATATTGTATAAAACAATAATAGAACATGTTGCTTTATTCCGAATAGAGCCATGTGTCATAATGGTAATGATTGTAAAACTTAGATAGAACAAAAAAAAAAAATGTGGCTAAGACGTGTGTTTCAGTGGATAGCCACAATAATGTGTATCATATTTAAAGTGGGACTGACATCCCTATTGTCATGAAAGGGCCTCGAGGGTGGACCCAAATGCACGACTCCAGAGACAAGCAGACAGTACTGAGGAAACCTTTATTCGGTCCAAGGTCAGGGATCAGGCAGACAGTCCAAACAAGCAGAAGTAATAGTAAGGCAGGCTTACGAGGGTGGTCAGTGGACAGGCGTGGGTCGGTACACAGATAGCAGAAGTCAGGCAAACGGGAGTGCGGGAACGGGGCATCAAGGACAACGGTCTGGCGGAGGACAAGTCGTCCCCCGGGTCCAATATATACTGGGAGGCATCAGCCGGGACAAGGTGCAGGTGTGCGCTGACTAATTGGCTGGCCACGCCCAGCCTGGGCAGGAAGCCAGGAGCATGACACCTATAAACATTCTAAGATAGATATTGCAATGAAAAATACATATAACAGTATTCACTTCAATGTCTATACGGAAAAAAAAAGTGAAAAAAGTCCATGCACAAAGTTGCCCAGTTGCCCAATTGAGTGTCCCTCGACATCCAAGTGGTCGCCATATTAGTCTTGTCCTCTGTCCTTGACGTCATCGTCACTTCCGCCGTTGAAAACGAGCAGTGCCTGCTACTATGGAAGCTGAACAACAGAGATATTCGCATTTTTCTGACGCCCCTTCTGACACCGAAGCTCTTTTCGAAAAGGACAACACCACACATGTTTCGAGCCATATTCAGATGATATCCAATCACGGCCAAACCGCATCCCGTCCGATCCACTTCCGCGGCGGGGATGAGCCATCGCAGCCGGCCGGTGTGGCTTATGACAGAGCCGAGCGGTGCTGCTTTAGAGGGGTGCTCGGAGTCGAACTGGGGCGCTTTATGCGCACACGCGACCGAGTAACGCATTCTCAGCTGGGTTATTCAGAGCCGCCCCTGTTGCAAAGCCCCCGACGCACAGCCTTTGCAGAAGCTGTGATTACCGAACACGCGCTTCACCCAGTGTGGCTGAGTTTCGGCGCCCATTGTGGCATAAAAGGAGGAGGTGGAGCCGAGCTATGTTGCTTTTAGGAGTATGTTCAAAGTCGCCGCAGTACACGATGAACACATATCATACGCGGATCTTTTGTCACGTTATGAGAGAAACCGAATACATGGTCCGCCCCAAACTATATATTTTTTTAGTAGCTGTATGCGCACATCAACACATTTCATACGCGGATCTTTTGCTACGTTATGAGAGAGTCCGATTACATGGACCGCCCCAAACAATTTTTTTTTTGGAGCTGTTTACGCGCCTATCTGTTATTTGGAACCCACGAAGCTCTCGTTCTCTGCACCCGTGCAATCCACTTTTCACAACAAACAGGGTCTCTTTCAAACTTATGAAGGGTAATTCCATTCTCCCGAGTGGTCAAGCAATGTCCAGCAATGCAATGAGCCGGCATTTTGGCTAACACGAAGGAACAACGAGCGACCTTCCAGGTGGTAAAACTAATGGAATCAAACGAGTCCACGAGGGGGTGCCGCTGTCCTTGACGTCACTTCCTGCTTCTTCTCGAAAACAAATCCCTGAGAAGATTTTTATGGCGGGAGTTACAAAAAGCTGTATACGTCAAAATCTCTTTTTGTGGTGAAAAAACACATGGGACCATATTAGCTGTGGGTTTTTCATTAATAATATACCAAAAATCATCCGTTTGATGACACTTGACCTTTAATGTGTCTCTGGATACTAAAACATAACAAAATATTGCAGTTTTTTTTCCCATTACTAGTGAATAAACATTGAAAAAAAAACGAAAAACAACCATGTAATTCTGGTCTATTTGCTGCATCTATGTTGTGGGATGGTAGAATTTTAGAAGTGAACTGCTTTCTTCTCCCCTGACTTACAAAATGAACTTGTCACCCTGCTGCAGACCTCAATATAAATCAGAGGCTGTAGATAGAGATAGAAATAGAGCCACGCGATGATTAGCGCAGAGTCCAGAACCTGTGATGAATGCTGCAATAAGCTGCTGATGCATGAAGATGGGAGTTAGAAGCTTCTTCTGCGTTTCAAACCATTTTTACTTGCGGCACAAATGGTGGTTGATTTTAATCACGGATGTTAGGAGCGTGTTGTTCTAAGGAAGTAATCACTAATTCTCCACAACCCCTAATGGTAATAAAATTATTATTGAAATACTGTGATTGCATGTTCCTGTGGGGAAACAGATTATTTTATTTGGCTGTTAAAGTTGTACAAGTTGGAACCTTCTCAGAAATTTAACGAAAAAAAGATATGGCTTTGAAATTCCCCTGCAAAACAGAATTCTGCTGACATTCTAACTGTGGATGACTCTTGGCCTCAGCAGATTTTCAGAAGGGTTTCAGCATGCGTGAAAAAGTGTTTTATATTTTCTTTTTTGTGTCTTTTTACAGCAAAAACACCCCATCATCAAGAGGACCTGACAAAATAAGGAGAAAAAGACAAAATATGACTCTAGTTACACATACATGTCATTTGATTTTCACGTTTGAAGTCGTTAACTTCTTTAAACATCCATCCATTTTCTGACCCGCTTATCCTCACAAGGGTTGTGGAAATGATGGCGCCTATCCCAGCTATCATTGGGAAGGAGGTGGGGTACACCCTAATCTGGTTGCCAGCACAATCGCAGGGCACATAGAGACAGACAATAGTCACGCTCACAATCACACATAGGGGCAGTTTAGAGTCTCCAATTAATGCATGTTTTTGGGATGTGGGAAGAAACCGGACTGTCATGAGAAAACTCACACAGGCACTGGGAGTTCATGCAAACTCCACACAGTTGGGGCTGGTGTTGAACCCTGGGCCTCAGGACTGTGAGTCTTTCTTTTCTTTAAACAGTTCATAAGAATTAACAAAATTAAGAATGTTAAAGCATATACATAAGTGACTGATATGTATTTGGACAACCATGATACGTCATAAGATTATGACCCAATCATCAACATTTTTTGTACTTGAATATATCATGGTCATCTTTCTATGAAGATGGCATGTTGTCATATTGAAGAAAAAATATTACTCTTACTATAAATACTATACGATGCTCTTTGGAAACACCTCACTGATTTTTGATACTGTATGTCTTGTGCATTTTATAGTATGTGCAAGGAAAAAATACCTTTGTCACCAATGATTGGAAAATCAATATTTAGAGCTCCAGTAAATTTCAAGAGAAGATAAATAGGTATTTGGGACTAAAATCTGTTTGTATAACACTTCATTTTTCTCTTTTTATTATTATTGTGTTGTTGTTTTTTTTTGCAGCAGTGTATTACTTTTCATATCCACGTGTAATTGTTACTTTTGAAGTCTAGTGTGGTCAAAGCCTGAATATTCTAAACAAGCAATATTGCCAAAGGAAGTGAGCTGGGCTCTCTTCACTGATTTTTTCTCCCAGTTGTGTAACAGAAGTAAAAGCAAGATGGAGTGTTTGGCTCAACCAGAGGAGAGCCACAAAAGAAAGTGGGTGTGGGGGAACAGGGTCAATTACCTGAACACAATTACTGAGACTAACAACTGCCATCCATCACTTGCATCCTCTCTCAGCACCAGACCAACAATCTCATCCCCACGTTTTGGTTGGCCTTCCTGCCAGATCGGCCAGACACTCTGTCAACCTGAAGAGGCCCCTCTTCTTTCAATTGAAAACCTGAGTGGCATTCTTAAACAACCTGCTCCTCCTCATCCTCTTCCTTGTCTATTTTGACCTGCATGTCTCTCACTTCAACCAGCCCTGCCTGCAAAGGTAAGCTACCTTTGACAGTGAAGCCTTCCCAAGGGGAATAGGCCTAACCTGCCAGGGTCTGTCAGCGGAGGCCGGTCCGACATCTCACTGCCAGCATATTAGGGCTGGAATTATACCACGCCATATCATTGCCAGTGGAATAACTGACCGGATAGCTGAAAATGATAAAATAACAAGTTGACTGAGATGAGCAACTGCATTATGTTCAGAGCAAAGTCCCATTAGATCCACCAGTTGCTCCCATTTCATTACCAAGCCAAGATTCTATTGACAGTGAAATTAAACTACATAAAGCTTTCAATGTTTCAATATTCCTATTCCTGATATTTCTCCATCCAGGAGCTAACATTTTCGGCTCTATGTTTGTAATTGGCGTAAATCTAGATTGGCGGTGGGAGTAGGTCGGCATGAAGAAGGGCTAGATCTGGTCAATCTAATTTTGCATACAGGTGCAGTCTCCACTGTCATAGGAGTGAACCCATCCAATCAAAACAAGTCCTCTTATTACTTTTAAATATGGGACAATACATGTAATCAGAAGAAAAATACAAATGAAATCCATCCAGTCAGCTATTTTCTGAGCCACTTATCCTCACAAAGTTTGCGGGAGTGGTGGAGCCTATAACAGCTATCTTCAGGCAGGCGGTGTGGTCAGAACTGGTTGCCAGCCAATCACAGGGCACATAGAAACAAAAGAGCATTTTCACTCACACCACAACGAAGGGCAATTTCGAGTCTTCAATTAATGCATGTTTTTTGGGTGGATCTGAACTGTGAGGTTCACCCACTAACCAGTCGTGCCACTGAGCCATCAAAGAATAAAATTAATTAAATGATTTCTACAACGATTTAGAGGTTTGGTCAGGTGTGTGGTTATGCCAATGCTGTTTGTGTGGCTGCTCCTGGTTAGGGTTAGGGCTCATGTGTGGCGTCACTTGTTGCCAGTTCGTTGTGTGAGTCTATCATGAGTTTCCGAGATTTTTGTGAGTGATTTATTCTGTTACTACTCTGGCGTAGTTATCCGACCTCGTTTTCATGCTTTTGGACCCTGCCTTCTGCCATGTGTTTTTGTGTGTCTGCTTTTTTGGACTGCTTACCTGTTTATGACCTCTCCCTTGAATTGAATCACCCTCGAAAACCATGTCCACTTCTCCGAGTCGTGCACAGCCATTTCGCCAGAGACCGGTCCATCAAAGTTCATTGACCGTTGCACTTGCACGATAAACAAGTTTCAGTTACACAGTGCATTAAAATAGAGCCCTTTATATCAATTGAAAACATTGAAACAGATATTGAATTTTAAAAGCACATTAAACTGTAAAAAAAACGTATTGCATTTGTCCTGTTATGTACAATAGCTACCTAAGTGGTTGGTGCAGCACATTTTTTTTTCATCTAAAAACACCACAGTGATACTTACAGATATCTGCATACAGTTGAAGTGTCTCTCTTGGGCTGTTGTAATAAAGATGTTGCCCCGCATTAATGATTAATAAGAGACAGGCTGTTCCTTCCTGTTTACATTGCAATGAAGTTCAAATGAATATAGAATAACCTGCTGTTAAAGAAACACCTAAGGGCAAGCTGTTATGGAAACCATAGAGAAAGCACTCAGATTGTTTAATCTGCAATGATGCAATGAATGTTCCCTTTGGGTCAAATGAGGGCTGTTGCCTGTGTGGGGCACTCCAGCAATCTTAAGTGGCTATTAGATTGGAGGCAAAAGTGCCTTCTAAATGAGCCCAAAGGAAAGTTGTAAACATTCCTCGGTTTCCATTTTTCCATTGTATCTTCCCGCATACAATAATGCACAAACCCAGACCACAGGAGGCTATGGAAAGAACAGGAGGGGATAAGCCTGGCTATAAATGTGATGAACAGACAAAACAGCAGAGTTTATTCTGCTACAAGATAGGTGAGTCTCGCAAGAGGAATGGTGTCAATGCAAGGTTGAGGAGTTGGATGCCTAATGCGGGTCTGGAGTCAAAGATTTAGGTTACTGGAGATACAAGCGGAGTTCACTGATTGATCATTACATCCATCTGTGTGTTTTTGTGTAGTACCATTTCACCATGATTGGCCTTGTAAAAAAAAACCTGGCTCAATGTTAAATGTGAGCTTCAGGAAAGTGTTTACTTGCAGGCTCGTTTGGGGTGCCTCTATATCCCTCTGAACTTTCTTCATTCATTCATTCATCTTCCATTGCGCTTAGCCGCACTACGGTCGCGGGCAAGCTGGAGCTTTCTTCAAACAAGGTTGATCATTTTTCTATATTTCTGACTCAGATAAAGAGGGAAACTGAAAGATCTAAGCAAGCAAAGTTAGGAAATGCTCTGAGGTTGTTTTTTTTTCCCTTCTCAGAAACCAGCCAATCTAAGAAGAAGAAAAAAGAGCTATGGCCTGTCTATTATTTCTGTACTCGATTGGCCAGTCTTCTGACAAGCTCTTTCTTTACCTTTCTTCAAGTTTGTATGTAGCCCCAGAGGCCAATTACTCAGCGTGTGCACAAAGATCCTATTACAAAGACAGGTCACGGTCCAATGTTCTCCATACTCAATATACAGGTCTGTAAAATTCCCGAAATACCTGCTTCTACCTCAGGCGCGGATTTGACGAAACAGCAGCCAATGCACCTGTGAATCGGCATTGTTTCCAAATTCTACCACCACTTGTATCTGTTTTCCATTTGCTTGATAAATATTTACTTAGTAGAGGTTATTATAGCATCAATTAAAATCGTCATGTCGCATGTGTCTGAGTTATCACTGAAACAACTTGTAGTGTGCCAAATCGGGACTGCTTTGCATAAATGTTCTCTAATTATCAGCTGTGATTGACTATTTCTTGTTAATTACTTGAGGCCAAATGCACAAGTGAATACAATTGACAAAGTACGTGAATTCAAGAAGTGCTGTTTTTATATAATTATAGACTAATAATGAATGAATAGATGGAAATTGTAGCATCTAGTAGCATTATTTACCTAGAAGAACAACATTTTTAAAAAATATTACAAATGAAAAAAATAAGAGCCACTGATGCTGTTGTGGCCTGACTTTGGTGTGGGCAGTGTGGGTTCAGTTCTCATTCAGTGACCTGGCGATCAGTTCAGGGTGTAGTCTGCCTTTCACCCAAAGTGGGCTGGGATAGGCTCCAGCACTTTCGTGACTCTCGTGAGGATATGCAGGTTGGAATATGGATGGATTAATAAACTTAAAATGCTAAACATTGTCAAACATCGATGTTAAATCATTGTTCACATTCATTTTCAGCATAACTATGAAATTGCAATATTTTCTGTTACTGTCTTGCATGCAGAGCAATGGATTGATCTGCTTTTTTATGGTAACATTTGCCAGCCAGGGGCGGCACGGTGGAGCAGCTGGTAAAGCATTGGCCTCGTAGTTCTGAGGTACCTGGTTCAATCCCGCGCCCGCCTGTGTGGAGTTTGCATGTTCTCCCCGTGCCTGCATGGGTTTTCTATGGGTAATTCGGTTTCCTCCCACATCCCAAAACCATGCAACATTAGTGAGACACTCTAAATTGCCCCAAGGTGTGATTGTGAGTGCAAACGTTTGTATCTATGTGCCCTGCGATTGGCTGACAATCAGTTCAGGGTGTACCCCGCCTCCTGCCCGTTGACAGCTGGGATAGGCTACAGCATATGCTGCGACCCTCGTGAGGATAAGCAGCAATGTCAATGGCTGGATGGATGGATCAATGCCAGCCATTAAAATGATGGTGCCGTGCCTCAAGCTACCAAGAACAGGAAGTCACACATAAGGACAGAAGATGGCTCCTGAAACAGAGCTATCCCAATAATAGGTCAAGTATCTTCACACGCCTCATTTTGCATACAATACAAAAGACATCCTGGAGTAATGGTTCCACTTATGACGATATCACACACTTTGCAAAGAGGAATTGTTTTAGAAACAGTTCAGCCCCTTGCTTTGGAAAAAAAAAACAGGTCTATTTTAATCAGATTCTTTGTTAGAAAAGACATCTTCATTAGAATGATTTAGCTGTAAGAGTTCAGCCTTGCCGACCTCTAGTGACACTGGAGGCTTGGGTACTTGCCAGATGATGTCACATTCAACAAACCCGGGAGTATGTGTACACCAACACAAGACCACTAAATTGTAATCAGACTTGACAGTCCACCGGCTGCCAGAAAGGTCATCTCCCAAGGCTATCCAGCATCAACCAAGAAGAGAGCCAAAAAGACAAATGTGGGGGTTGAGCAGTAGTTCAGAGTCAAAAGTGTGAGGTATAATGACAGCAACGAGAGCAGGCATGTCGAGATAGCAATAAAACTGAGAAAGCCAAAGAACCAGATTGCTCTCAAGGCTAGAGGCTGCTCACTAACAGCTGAGTGTATATAGGTCAACTGCATCTGTTCCGGGTCAGCGCATGACAGTGCGTTCAGTGGAGCTAAAATGATATGTAAATAGTAGCAGAGGGTCTTACCTGTGCACATCCATCTGGTGGTAAGACTGTAAAGAAATGATGAGGAAAAGCAAGTATTTTGTATAAAAGGTATGACTCAGAAATAGCAAAGTGGATAGTTAAACCGGAGGCAGAGATTTGAGAATAGAGATGGGAAGGTGAGCATCATTAATGTACCTGTACCAGACGTGCCCCCCGCAACCTGAGGTGTCACAGTGACTATTCCATATCTTGATAAACTGCATTCATCCAAGTGGTCCTACGATGAAACCACCACAAGAAGATGCCTACTGGACCCTAAAATAATTACCTTGAAGTCTTGGTTTACAATCATCACAGAGTCCTTTTGTTCATTTGAACTGGCAGCAGCCAAAATGGACCAGTCAACAAATGTGCACACAAGCAACACCCTAACCCATTGAAAGGAAGTGGAAAGCCTTGCATTTGCTGTTTAACCAAATGAAAATAATATTTGATATTTTACAAATGCTATGGAATTATTCCAAATGTATGACTTGATGTCTGTGTCAATATGTCAAATTTACAAGAGCTGTGTGAACTTTACAAGTGCAGCTACAAGATTTTGATTGTCTTGATTTGGCTCCAAGCGTGAAGAAATGTAACATTTAGTCTAATAAGCTTGACTTGTGAGTAGAGAGTGCAAAGTTGTGAGTATTTTATATTAATATATAATTTTAAACTCACTTTATGAGTCAAAATTGTAGACTACATTGAACTACACGAACTACACCCTGGAATGATTGCTAGTCAGTCCAGAGCACATATCGACACCATCATTGACCAGGAATTGATCCCACGCTGCCTGCACTAAAGTCAGGCATATATACCACAATTCCATTAGTGACGTGATTCACTTCTTTCATATCTTTTTCAAAATTATTAGATTTTTATTCAAACATATACACTAGATATAGTATGAGGTCAGCGAGTACATCTTCTCCAATTTGATTACCAATAGATGAGACGAGGGCACCACCCTACCATGCACAGTGGTGAACACATTACTTTCTTTGAAGCCAAGTTATCAGATAAAAATGCATTACAAAAGAATGATACCATTCATGGTTTTGTGTTGTGGTGCAAACTCAGGAGTATAAATAGTTGCTCCTCTCCACAGGCTAGTCTGTGCTAATTAAGCCTTGTTGCATGAACTGATGAAGGCTGCTTGGAAGAGAGGTGAAACATCTTCTAAGGCAAGCAGAAAGCTCGTGTTTTTACAGATTTTATGCCTTGAGAATGGAATGACCTGGATGAATGAGAGTATGCATACGTGTTTTCTTAAATTATTGTTCATGCAATGTTTAGGATCACAGCTACAGACAGCATAGCTCCTTCAGACACTTCAGCATTTTATCTGTCACTGTTGTACTTAAATTTTTTTGTACTTTAAGTTTTGTGCGCTTATAACGTCTGCCACTGGCACCATTAACCTTCAGGGCACCAGTGGATAATCAGCTACTGTGGTTCGAAGATGAAAGTGGAAAGGGGGTTCTTGGGCAGAAAGAGAAGAAAAAAGCATAGAGCCTAAAACTGAACATCCATACTTTGAATATTGGGACAAAGACATTAAGAGGTTGGGAGTTGGTTGACATGATAATCAGGAGAAAGAGTGCTATATTGCGCATCCAGGAGAGCAAGTGGAAATTGTGTAACGCTGGAAGCTTAGAGCATGGTTCAAATTATTTTACTGTGGTGCAGATAGAAAGAGAAATAAAGTTGAACTTATTTTATAAGAAGAGTTCGCTAAGAATCTCAAGAAGGTGAAAAGAGTGTCAGATCCAGTGATGAAGCTGAAACTAGAAATTGAGGGTGTTATGTTCAATTAGTGGCTATGCCCCATAGGTAGGATGTGACCTTGAGGTGAAAGAGAAATTCTGTAAAGAGCAGAACAAAGTAGTTCCCAGTTAGAGAGAGAGGTGTGAGATTGTGGTGGATATGTTTGTGAAAGAAGCAGGTGATGCAGAAATGATCGGTAAGTTAGGCATCCAGGAAAGGAACTTGGAGGGACAGATGATGGTCCACTTCACAAAAAGGATGCAAATGGGTGTAGTAAACTACATGTTCTGGTAATACTTGTGTTTAATTCAACACAATTTCAATGACCCTAAGCTACTATCGCAACATTGTCTAATGTATTTTTCAAAATCACAAGGGCTCGTTTCTGACAAAGAAATAATACTGAACACTTGTCAAACCTTTAAGCTCTGACAGGGGATATATGCCAAAGAGGAACAGATCCAACAAGCAGTTGGATCATACAGGAGAACTTCATACCATACAGCTCAATGTTCTTAACCACTAAGCATTTGCTCTTTTCCATACGAAAAAAGATAAAGTAATTCCGAAAATTTGTTTTCAAGCCCACAGACTTTGTTTACGCTCAAAGCTTTGTTGCGAGACTTCCCACTTTTTAAATTCACTTAAAGCTGATCTGTGATAGCATTGCCTTCTTGATGTTTCCACATCAAATAAAGTCCTCATCCATCCATGAAGGCCATTCTCTGAGTCGCTTATTCTCACAAGGGTTGCAAGAGTGCTGGAGCCTATCCCAGCTGACATCGATGTAGAGTTATGTTGTTAAGAAAGAACTACTCTCTACTAGTCTGCTGCTATGGAAATGATAGAGGAGTAATTAAAAGTAGAGATAGGAGGGGTTATGATGGTACCACATGACCATTAAAACCAGAAAGTCTCCCAAAAGACACTGAACTGGAGGACATCGAAGTACATGCAATATTGTATTTATGGTGTCTAGGGACAAACTCTTCTCTAGTGAAGTAGTTGTAGTAGCTACGCCGTGACTTGCACATCTGTACCACAGTCTCTGTAGTCCCTTGCTTTGATTTAAACCCTATTCCACAATACATAAACCACGTGCACCAATATTTGGAGGCCAATTTCCCCCCATTTTCTTTTGTGAAGGCACACAGGATTTATCACCATTATATCGGTGACAGGTCAATTACCTCCATAGAGTAAATAAATAAATACAGGACAGTACATACTTTCTAAGTTCATACATCAAATTTTCCTCTAAATTTACTCTGTTGTCCATCCATTTTCAGAGCCGCTTATCCTCACAAGGGTCATAGGAGTGCTGGCGCCTAACCGAGCTATCTTCAGGCTGGAGGCGGGGTAGACCCTCAACTGGTCGCCAGCCAATCACACATCACATAGAAACAACCAGTTGCACTCACAATCACACCTAAGGGAATTTAGAGTCTTCCAAAAATTTATGTTTTGTGAGATGCGAGAGGAAACCCAAGTACTCGGAGAAAGCCCACACAGGCAGAACATGCAAACTCCACATAGGCAGGGCCAGGATTTGACCCCATAAATAACTAAATAACTTGACTGAACAATTTCACCCCAAATCACTGCGCTGGAAAACAAAATACAGGTGAGTCTGAATGAAAAAAAAACCCAAAGACAGTTATTTGTCACATTTATTAACAATGATTTTAATAAATGTAAAAAGGAGCAAGGGAATAACAGGACTTGGGATCATATTTGACACCAGGTAATTGCAAAATATAGAGTATCAAAAGAAATGAGTGGAGTCAAAGAGAACCATTTGCTATACAGTGCTTTGGTCTACTCCCCCTCTATTTTTCAATTTTCTTTTTTCTATACTTTCTTGCCCTGTGAGTGTCATCATTTTCTTATCTTTAAGAATGTGTGTGAGTGTGGAAACAAGCATTTCCACCACCTTGATAGTACCCTCTTCATCCTGACTGGGCCAGGATCAGATACTGTAGCTACTGTATTAGGAGGAGTTGGTCACTATCACCTCCAGAATAATATTTCCCTCCCCTGCTCTTAAATAGTTACTGTAGATGTGTTTTATTAATCCTTTGAGGGAAATTAAGGCAGAAACCAAATGGCAGCCTTGATAAAGACTTTCAGTGAATTCATTGGAACTTTCAGAATCAGAATCACCTTTATTTGGGCAAGTGTGTAAACAAACACCCAAGGAATTTTTCTCCGGCAGACGGTGCTGCCCTGGTACGACATACAAAACAAAGAACAAGAGACATTTCTATTGAAGAGGAACCATTCCTTCTAAATGTCATGCAAGATGTAAAAGCTTCTTCGTTTAGAATAGGTACGAAATAAATGTTTCAACGTCCCACATTGTGCAAAACTTGTACAGAATCCCTTTAACCCGTTCGCGGTTCCTGTCATAGACCAGTGGAATGACAGTGCAAGGACAGTTGTGCAAAGGAAGCATGCTAAAGTGACGAATCTTGAGGTGGTACAGCACAAGGCGTTCAAAGGACTTCATGACCATAGATGTCAAGGCAAGAGGCCTGTAGTCATTAAGACCTGAGACTGCTGCTTTTTTGGGGACCGGTATAATGGTGAATCGTTTGAAGCAGGCTGGTACTTCACACACTTCTAGAGACCTGTTGAAGATCTTTGCGAAGACAGGAGCAAGTTGGTCTGCACAGACTTTGAGGCAGGATGGAGACACAAGGTCTGGGCCCAGTGCTCTGTTGATCTTTTTTCGTTTGAAGAGCTGTCTAACGTCCCCTTCATGGATGCTAAACCTGGGTGAGTTGCCTAAAACCACGGCTTGTTGTCATTGAACATGCGAAAGGTTTTGTTCGTACACACACCTCCTCACAGAAACTGGCATAGGCGGTATTATTATCCGTGTATTCATCGAGTCTGTGCGCTGAATTTTCAAAGACACTCCAGTCTGTACAGTCAAAGCAGCTTTGAAGTTTTAATTTGGCCTCATTCATCCACTTTTTAACTGATTTAGTGATGTTGGCCAGACAACAATTAATGTTAATTTTCCATTATGTCTTTGTTTCTGTTATCTGTCATTGTTACATTGACAAGCGACAATTTCCATTTCTCTGACATGACTTTTTGCTTTTACAAAATAGCTGCCGGAAGCTTACCTTTCTTTGCAGTTTTGAGCTTTAAGGGCACAGGGGCGCAAGACTTTTTGGGGGGACAAGTCCAAATAATTCTTCGTCTTCTTTGTCTTTCAGCTTGTCCCGTTAGGGGTCGCTACAGCGTGTCATCTTTTTCCATCTAAGCCTATCTTGTGCATCCTCCTCTCTAACACCCACTGTCCTCATGTTTCCCCGCACAACATCCATCAACATTTTCTTTGGTCTTCCTCTTGCTCTTTTGCCTGGCAGCTCCATCCTCAGCACCCTTCTACCAATATACTCACTCTCTCGCCTCTGAACATGTCCAAACCATCGAAGTCTGCTCTCTCTAACCTTGTCTAACCCTGTCCCTCTAATGAGCTCATTTCTAATCCTATCCAACCTGCTCACTCCAAGCGAGAACCTCAGCATCTTCATTTCTGCTACCTCAAGTTGTACTTCCTGTTGTTTCTTCAGAGCCACTGTCTCGAATCCGTACATCATGGCCAGCCTCACCACTGTTTTATAAACTTTGCCTTTCAGCCTAGCGTAGACTCTTCAGTCACATAGAACACCAGACACCTTCGGCCAACTGTTCCACCCCACTTGGACCCGTTTCTTCACTTCTTTACCACACTCTCCATTGCTCTCTATTGTTGTCCCAAAGTATTTGAAGTCATCCACCCTCGCTATCTCTTCTCCCTGAACCTTAAGTCCTCCTCCTCCACCACTCACATTCAGCACATATATTCTGTTTTACTTCGGCTAGTATTCATTCTTCTCCTTTCCAGTGCGTGCCTCCATCTTTCTAATTGTTCCTCCGCCTGCTCCCTGCTTTCACTGCAGATCGTCCAAATAATACTGACCCTAAAATCCATAGTTTTATTTCATTGTCTGCAGTGCCAGTGGCCTATTTAGACAGCCTCCAAAGCACAGTGGAGCCAAACTCGCCAGTTCTATCAAGAGTTGGGGTAGTATGTGACAAACCAGTGCACAGACAAACCATCTTAAACACACTGCTGGGATTTGATCACACCATCTTATCGGGGATGGGACCAAACACCTTAGGATCGAAACACGCTGTCAGAGTCATCCATGTGTGAGATGTTGACTATCTTTGTGTATAATGCCGTGTCTTCAGCAGGACCGGTAATGCATGGGGCACACTACCTCACAAGATAGCAACTCGTGATTGGGTGTACCATAAGATAAATTGAGAGCAAGTGTGTAGAAAGAGCCATTTTGGGGGAGTTTGTGGGATTAGTAAAAAGAACATAACTCTGAAAATATAATTTTAATTACCCATTTCGTCACTAGGCATTCTTAATAATTTGCTGTTTTGAAAAGATGAAATTTTTGTATTTGACAGGATTACAGTCTGGCCCTTTTCCTGGGCTCTGAACAGAATTCCAAGCATTTACTTTGACAATTAAATGAGACATGTATGAGCACCAATTGAAATGCAGCTGTGATGTCTGCTCCCCTTGTTAAATACAATAAATATTTTATCAGATCCTGCTTGATTGGAAAAGGCTGGCGTTCTTGGGCGGCAATACCTTGAGCCCTTGATCTGAGGGCCATATGTGCTTTACATCCCTTGTGAGACAGTTTTGTATATTTTCTACAATGTCATGGTTATATTTACAGTATGGATTCCAGTGAAAGTTGAAAGAGGGCGGCATGAATATAAAAGTGGAACAGCTGAAAATGGTTTTTGTACTTTGGAGGCTAAATCTTGGACAATGGGCAACTGTGACGTGTGTTAGTTTGTGGGTTTTACATCGGAAGATATTTTTCAGTCTAGTAAATAAAATGGACTGCACAATCAGATTGATCAGAGAGGATTTCAAATACCTGATAATCTTATAAATGTACATGTACAGTGTCAAGTCTAAATTCATGGCAGCACCAGTCTCATAGCACGCACAGTTTTTGGGTTTGTAGTTAATCTTCAGAAGGCAGGAGTTTTACACTAATGACTTTATATCTCGCCGACTGCATAACTTGTAAATTATGCGCTTGTTGATATTGATACCATCATAAAGCTTGCTGCACTTGTTTGCCTGGCATATTGGTCTGCACTAAGGTCTGCGTCTTTGCGCTGCAAAGTGGGGGTTTCATTCAGCTAAAGCCTGGAGAATATTTGATTTTAGTGACTCAGGGCTCCATCTTCAGTGTTACGTCTTCATTTTACTGCAAATACGAGACTTGCTGCGCATTGGCAGGGCCATTTGTGCCAAGATGAGCGGTGTCAGCGCAGCAAGGGCGTGCCCTGAGAGATGTATTTGGCAGAGTGAGATTTTGGTGTCTCAAAATCTGTCTAAATATAGGCCTGCTCATACAACATCCAAGCCGTCATTATTATATTTTTAAAAAGACGCACTGGCCGGCACAACCACTATGGAGGTCAGGGCATCGAGAAAGAGTGGAAATGAACCATCAGTGGAGGGGATATAGGTCATTGCAGTCTGTGGACACATTTAAGTCCCGAACAATTTTTCACCAGATCATTCTGTATTCAATCATTGGAAACGGCTCACGTTCAACGTTCCAGTCACGCACGGGTTGGTGAGTCTTCTTCCACCTATGTGAAATCACCATGCGCGACTATTTGAGATACTTTGAAAGGGTATGCAGTAATCCGCTTCGATTGGACAGGATTGAAGCTTGCTGAGGTAATGCCCCGAGCAGAAATCTCATTTTAAATACACTTGGGGTATACTAGTCCACTAAAGTACCAAAACCAGGTCTCACCCGCCTCCTCATAGAGTGGGGTTACAGATATACAAGCTCAGTGGACATGTGGGTGGAATAGTCATGTTCATAAATTCATAAATCTTTGATAGCAGACATCAAACCCTCTGGATTAAATCTTTTTGAATGCATCATCATTATCAACAGTGTAAGACCTTTTTTAGTTCTTCAAATTACCTCACTGGCTAGCGTGGGGTGGAAACCATGCACAAAGCATCGTGCACATGAGGTCTGCAAACATATTCAAGTCAATTATTACCTGGTCATACACGATTTAATAATGTTGTCTTTTCGCCACACCGGCCAAGTGACACTGCTCCAGTGACGCATGGATGGTTCTCTAAGAGCTTGCGAGACCATCATTGCTCCTCACTTAAAGAGAATGACTGAATTAAGCCGCTTTGATTGACTGCAAATAAAGTTGGCTGTGATTACACTCACCAAGCAGACAGCCCCTTTTTTTAATATGGACGGATGTGCACGTCTGCAAGAATACGACAACCTGTTCTACTCCCTCACAGACTTACACCACCTGCTGTGCGGGATTTGCACTACTCAGTAAAATACAGCACTCTAAGTCCAAGCAAGTGCCAGAGTGATATCCTACCCTTATTGGCTAACAACTGCAGTTAGAGTTATCAATTTTGGTGAATGTAGTGCTTTACATATTGTTTTTGTGTCAAAATATATCGCTGTAGACTAAATGGAAACAAGGGCAATTTGTGAAGTGGGAGGAAGCAAGTGTTGAAGTGATAAACTGAGGTGCCCGAGTGTATCTGTTTTCTTTTTGTCCAACATGCGCCACCAGTCAAGAGTTGTACAAATTACGTTTTGCTGCAAATTAGTTCTGTTTGCACGTTATACCCTGGAGTTCTGTCCATGTCTTGCTCTTCAGTTGCATTATCTTTATGTTTTGCTCCATTTTTCTCTGTCATTTTTTGCCACCAAATATTAATATTGGCTGTCTGCCTTCCAGGGCCTTGATATTATGGATGGATGACAACTCTTTTTTTTCTGATAACTTGCTGCATCGCCAAACTGATGCCGATAACTGATATTTTTTCATGGTTTTCTGTATATAAAAAGTGTTCAATGGCGGCACAGCGAATGACTGGTTAGAGCATCTGCCTCACAGTTCTGAGGGCGGGGTTATAATCATGGCCCCGTCTGTCTGCAGTTTGAATGTTCTTCCCATGCCTGCGTGGGTTTTCTCTGGGCCCTCCGGTTTCCTCCCACAACCCAAAAACATGCATGATAGGTTGATTGAAGACTCAAAATTGTCCATACATGCGAAAGTGAGTGTCACGAGTTGTTTGTTTCTGTGTGCCTTGCGATAGACTGGCAGTCAGTTTGGGGTGTACTACACCTCCTGCCTGAAGATAGCTGGGATAGCCCCCAGCCCTCCCGCAACCCTTAACAAAGCAAAGTAAACCAAATTTAGTTGGATGGCATATTTCATTCACAAGGTACGGAAGTGTATCGCTGCCACACCATTTCATGTGTGCAACATAATTGCTTAATCCTGCTTTATCATGTTTGCTCTGCACTCCACTATTTGACCTGAGACTGTCAATCTCAGAGCTGTACTGGGTTTATATTCCATTAACATTTCTTTCATGTATTCAGGACCTAAATCATGTAGTGATTTATAGACCAGTAACAGAACTATAAAATTGATTCTAAAGATAACTGGAAGTCAGTGCAAGGACTTTAAGATTGAAGTTATATGCTCTGACTGCTTTGTTCTGGTCAAAAGACAAGCTGCAGCATTCTGAATGAGCTGCAGCTGTTTAATACTTTTTGGGGGGAGTTCAGTCAGAAGACCATTACAGTCGTCAAGACTCTTCTTCTTTTCCTTTCGACTTGTCCCGTTAGGGGTCGCCAAAGCGTGTCATCTTTTGCCATCTTAGCCTATCTCCTGCATCTTCCTCTCTAACCGCAACTGCCCTCATGTCTTCCCTCACCACATCCATAAACCTTCTCTTTGGTCTTCCTCTCGTTCTTTTGCCTGGGAGCTCCATCCTCAGCATCCTTCTACCAATATACTCACTCTCTCGCCTCTGAACATGTCCAAACCATCGAAGTCTGCTCTCTCGAATCTTGTCTCCAAAACATCCAACTTTGGCTGTCCCTCTAATGAGCTCATTTCTAATCCTATCCAACCTGGTCACTCCGAGCGAGAACCTCAACATCTTCATTTCTGCCACCTCCAGTTCAGCTTCCTGTTGTTTCTTCAGTGCCACCGTCTCTAATCAGTACATCATGGCCGGCCTCACCACTGTTTTGTAAACTTTGCCCTTCATCCTAGCAGAGACTCTTCTGTCACATAACACACCAGACACCTTTCGCCAGCTGTTCCAACCTGCTTGGACCCATTTCTTCACTTCCTGACCACACTCACCATTGCTCTGGATTGTTGACCCTAAATATTTGAAGTCGTCCACCCTCGTTATCTCTTCTCCCTGTAGCCTCACACTTCCCCCTCCACCCCTCTCATTCACGCACATATTCTGTTTTACTTCGGCGAATCTTCATTCCTCTCCTTTCCAGTGCATGTCTCCATCTTTCTAATTGTTCCTCTGCATGCTCCCTGCTTTCACTGCATATCACAATATCATCTGCGAACATCATGGTCCAAGGGGATTCCAGTCTAACCTCATCTGTCAGCTTATCCATTACCACTGCAAGAGGAAGGGGCTCAGAGCTGATCCCTGATGCAGTCCCACCTCCACCTTAAATTCCTCTGTCACACCTAAGGCACACTTCACCATTGTTCTGCTGCCATCATACATGTCCTGTACTATTTTAACATACTTCTCTGCCACACCAGACTTACGCATGCAGTACCACAGTTCCTCTCTTGGTACTCTGTCATAGGCCTTCTCTAGATCCACAAAGACACAATGTAGCTCCTTCTGACCTTCTCTGTACTTTTCCACTAGAATCCACAAGGCAAATAATGCATCTGTGGTACTCTTTCTAGGCATGAAACCATACTGTTGCTCGCAGGTACTTACTTCTGTCCTGAGTCTAGCCTCCACTACTCTTTCCCATAACTTAATTGTGTGGCTCATCAACTTTATTCCTCTATAGTTCCCACAGCTCTGAACATCCCCTTTGTTCTTAAAAATGGGAACTAGAACACTTTTCCTCCATTCTTCAGGCATCTTTTCGCCTGCTAGTATTCTGTTGAATATGTTGGTCAAAAACTCCACAGCCATCTCTCCAAATTGCTTCCATACCTCTACCGGTATGTCATCAGGACCAACTGCCTTTCCATTTTTCATCCTTTGTAGTGCCTTTCTGACTTCCCCCTTGGTAATCATTGCCACTTCCTGGTCCTTAACACTTGCCTCTTCAACTTTTCCTTCTCTCTCATTTTCTTCATTCATCAACTTCTCAAAGTATTCTTTCCAACTATTGAGCACACTACTGGCACCAGTCAACACATTTCCATCTCTATCCTTAATCACCCTTACCTGCTGCACATCCTTCCCATCTCTATCCCTCTGTCTGGCCAACCTGTAGAGATCCTTTTCTCCTTCTTTCGTGTCCAACCTGGTGTACATGTCTTCATATGCCTCTTGTTTAGCCTTTGCCACCTCTACCTTTGCCCTACGTCGCATCTCAATGTACTCCTTTCGCCTCTCCTCAGTCCTCTCAGTATCCCACTTCTTCGCTAATCTCTTTCCTTGTATGACTCCTTGTATTTTGGGGTTCCACCACCAAGTCTCCCTCTCCCCTTTCCTACCAAAAGACACACCAAGTACTCTCCTGCCTGTCTCTCTGATTACCTTGGCTGTCGTTGTCCAGTCTTCTGGGAGCTTCTGCTGTCCATCGAGAGCCTGTTTTACCTCTTTCCAAAAGGGCGCACAACATTCTTCCTTTCTCAGCTTCCCCCACATGGTTCTCTGCTCTACCTTTGTCTACTTAATCTTCCTACCCACGACCAGAGTCATCCTACACACTACCATCCTATGCTGTCGAGCTACAGTCTCCCCTACCACTACTTTACAGTCAGTAACCTCCTTCAGATTACATCGTCTGCACAAAATATAATCCACCTGCGTGCTTCTACCTCCGCTTTTGTAGGTCACTATATGTTCCTCCCTCATCTGGAAATAAGTGTTCACTACAGCCATCTCCATCGTTTTTGCAAAGTCCACCACCATCTGTCCCCCAAAGTTCCTTTCCTGGATGCCGTACTTACCCATCACTTCTTCATCAGCGCTGTTTCCTTTACCATTATGTCCATTATGATCTGCACCAATCACAACTCTCTCGCTGTCTGGGATGCTCAGAACTACTTCATCTAGTTCCTTCCAGAATTTCTCTTTCAACTCTAGGTCACATCCTACCTGTGGGGCATAGCCGCTAACCACATTATACATAACACCCTCAATTTCAAATTTTAGTCTCATCACTCGATCTGATACTCTTTTCACCTCCAAGACATTCTTAGCCAGCTCTTCCTTTAAAATAACCCGTACTCCATTTCTCTTCCCATCTACTCCGTGGTAAAATAATTTAAACCCTGCTCCTAAACTTCTAGCCTTACTTCCTTTCCACCTGCTCTCTTGGATGCACAAAATATCAACCTTTCTCCTAATCATCATGTCAACCAACTCCTGAGCTTTTCCTGTCGTAGTCCCAACATTCAAAGTCCCTACACTCAGTTGTAGGCTCTGTGCATTCCTCTTTTTCTTCTGACGATGGATCCGGTTTCCTCCTCTTCTTTGTCTTCGACCCACAGTAGCTGAATTTCCACCGACGCCCTGAAGGTTAGCAGTGCCGGCAGCGGGCGTTGTTAACCCGGGCCACGACTGATCCGGTATGGGATTCTTTAGATGAACGCTCATATTTGTTTGGCACAGTTTTTACACCGGATGCCCTTCCTGACGCAACCCTCTGCATTTATCCGGGCTTGGGACCGGCCTACAGATTGCACTGGTTTGTGCCCCCAAAGGGCTGCATTAGTCGTCAAGACTACTTGAGATAAAAGCTTGGATGATTTTCTGCTGATCTGCTTGACACATGCTAGCCTTCATGCTGGATATGTTCTTCAGATAGTAGAAGACATTTTTAATAACCGATTTGATTTGACTGTTGAAAGTCAGGTGGGAATCTATCAGAATGCTAATGTTTCAGACTTAGCCTTTGGTTTTCAAAGATAATGAGTTCAGGTATTTACGAACAGCAATCCACTTGTGACACAATACCTCAATTGAACTGCAGTCATCTGTAGACACTGCTAAATATATTTGTGTGTCACCTGCATAGCTATAATAATCAAAATTAAAGTTCTGAAGAATTTGACCCAAAGGTAGCCTACACAGGCTGAACAGGAGGGGTCCAAGAACTGACCCTTGAGGGATCCACCCATAGGTCATTGTCATTTTTTTTAAATTGAGCACTTCCAATGGTTACAAAATAACTGCTTTCCTCCTCGTAGAACCTCAACCATTTTAAGGTCTTCTCCATTTAGTCCTACCCACATTTCCAACCTGTCAACCAGTATATTATGGTCAAGAGTACCAAAAGCCACACTGAGATCAACCAAAGTTGACATCTTTCTTAGGTCTAAGATTGATAACAGGAGCGACAGCATTCATGATAAATGAAATTTTTTTAGGTTAAATTGTCCAAAACCTCTTGAGGTTAAGCGGCTCAGAAAATGGATGGATAGATGGATGGATGGATGGATGGATGGATGGATGGATGGATGGATGAAAAAGCCTTGAAATGTTTCCAAACCAAAGCCCTAAAGTGAGCAGGGATCCCCTACTTATATTCTATATAATTATGTATAATTTTTACATTAAACTGGTCCTAATTTAAATGCCTTTTGTTACTATCATCAAGAAAAATGAAAATGAAATGAGAAGCCATTCATAAATGTTCCTTGTTATTGTGTCATCGATAACAAGCTATTCAAATAGTACGCAGGTTCAAATATTCATGTTTTTTTTAAACAATATGAGAATCGTGATCATTCATGTTCATGTTTATTTAAAAACATTTCACATTTTTGGAGGGCATAAACCGCTGGACGGGTGAAGGTTGGTGCTGCATCATTAGTGCATGTGCTGTCGCAGTTCCCCTGTCAAATGAAGGAAGGCCGTTGTGTGTTTTGATGGTAATTCCCTTTGTAGATGATGACATTTTTTTGTCCAGTGAGGGAACATTGCAAAAAAATGTGCAGGAGGAGCATTTTACTGGGGCTAGCTGATGTTAACTTACACTAGCTGTTAGCCCACCAGGACATCCGTGCTTCTGCAACTGGCAAAACCGCCCTTCCTCTCTTCTCAGTCGGCTTGAGCTGCTAAGCAAGGACGCTGCTTCGTATTGGCCAATGGCTCTTTCCTAGAGGACACAAACAATCACAGGCGTCGCAGTTCCAAATTCAAAGTCGCTGTATGATCAGGATTTCAGCAAGTGCTTTTGGGGTCGTAGGCGAATCCTTTTGGTCTAAATTTCCATGACTGTCACGACGCAGTGCAATAGCAGCCACTTGGCGTTCCACTGGCCAGCCAGTGCAGTACTCAGTAAGACGGCTTCTCTTATCAGTCCAGTTATTTATTTATGTATTTACTTATTTATGTATTTATTCCATCTGGAACCGAACAGCATCATGTCATTTTTTTTCCCAATATCGACCCAATAAATAGTCTGAGCATCATGCGTCTTAACTTGCTATGTCATTTCAGTTGTATAGCTTGTAAAGTACATCACTGTCAATAATGCAGCATTAAAACTCATAGAGGAAAATTTAACTTTTTTTAAAAAAATGAGTTTAATTTTGAATTCTTGACAAGTGACTAGAAATAAGAAAAGACATTTGATGGACACAAACATGAGTGCAAGAACAGGAGTTCTATTTAAGAACAGAGCTTCAGAGAGCTCTTTAGAAGACTGTAAGCAACATTAAAAAGACACTAAAAAAAGGAGAAAGATGGCGAGGGCTGTTCCCATTCGTCCTGTATCCGAGCCGCCTGTTAAGCAGATGATGATGAATGAGACAGCGGGGAGGCCGGCTCCCTGCTCTGTTTGCCGGATGGAGGTTTGCGCATGAGTTGTTTTCTCTCTAATTACCTCTCACTTACTATTAACGCTGCCACAGCCATTCCGTTCCACCATCAGTTCCTGGCCTATAGGCTGCCACTTTCCATCGGTCCTCACACACTGAGCAACCTGATTAGTTGTCGCTCACTCTTTATATACGTGTAAAATCACAACTTCACTTCTACTGGCCTTTGGGACTGCGCACACTTGGTTCACTTATTCAGTTTCAAGCAATTACTTTTGCATCAGACAGCCCCGTGTACATCAGATGAGTCAAAATAATCATGCAATGTGCGCAAAATCTAGTGTTAAATAGTATATAACATTTTGGATTAATTATACTTGTCAGAGTAGTTTAAATGCAACATACTTTTTGCTTGTACTTACAAATTTAAGTTTAGAAGAATGTATATTTTTGCTCTGTGACTCTACTTTTATCACTTGACATTACATTTTCTCCAGTAGATAATGTAAAATTAGCATTGGTGTCATTAGACTTTAATGACAGAGTGAAAAAGAGAACAGGTGTACACTGACAACTGATGGCCGAAGGACAAATGTAAAGGAAAAATCTACTAGGGCTCGTTTATGGCCCCGTCACACCATGACGTTCTGGTCAGCGTTCTATAGCGTTTGAGGAAACGTTGGTAGTCGCCCATGGTCGCCGGGATAGCTCTAGAAGAGGGTTGTTTGAACGCTAGTGAACATCAATGATCGCTGGGAATCGGCAGAGAATGCCGGTCGTGAAAAAAAGTTTTGAACATGCACAAAAGTTCTCACCGAGACCAGTGTTCATCAACATTTAATTTTAAACACTGCAGAACGTTCAAGAACGTCCGTGGAACGTTTTATTAAGGTTCGCCGAGCGTTGCACGCGTTTGGCTATCGTTAGTCAGTCGTAACTCGAGCTTTACTTGGATGTTACTTAATCGTTTGCTTTGCAGTGAACGACTGAGTGGCGACCTGTCAATGCCCACTGAACAATCCGCTGGCGCACACAGCGTGTAACCAAAGTGAAACAAACGTCGTTTGGCATCCATTGAGCGTCATTCGAGCGTTTCCCGAACTTCCATGCATATGGGTATATAAACCGATGCTTTGTAAAATCAAGGTCCATTTAATATTAAGCTTCAGTAGAGAGCACCTACTATGGAAGATCCAGAAAGCAGCAGTTCATTTTTGCGGAAAAACTCCACCAGACTATCCTCAACTGCCCGGTCCCGGATCCTGCAATCCTTTCTCTGCTTCTTTTGTCTCTTTGTCGGACCGTCCTCACTGGGGTTTTCAAGGTGTTTAGAGTCCCCAGGGGGTGTCACATGGTGCGTGACTTCACGGACGTGCTCTTCCTCCTGCTGTTGTTTTTCCTCCAAACACATTGCTCGTGATGAAAGGGGCTTAGCTTTCTTACTAGCAGCGCTAGTTGCTGAAGTCCGCGCCCTAACTTTTTTTCTTCTTGGCGGCATGATGCTCACTGTTCTAACTCACGACAACGACTTAAGTGACTATGAACTTTCCAACGTTTTAGTGACGGTTCCACTGTTAAAAATTACACGCCAGCAAAACGCTTTTCTGTCGTTATTCACCCATTAGTCACACGCTCAACACGCTCGTCTTACGTTGACAAATCACTCGTCACGCCCGAATGACGCGTTTGCACACGCTAATGGTTTTTAGGGGTATCTTATTTGGTCGCTGTTACACGTTTTTCGTGCATTAGACACTCTTTTCGTGCGTTAGACACACGTTAAGTAATGCGTTAGACACACGTTAATCACACACCAGATGTGTCATCCGCGTTTGAGAACGCTGAAAAATAGAACCATTGAAATCTTCAGAGGACGTTGACCAGAACGTCATGGTGTGACGGAGCCTTAAGGAGGCTGAGATGTATATTTTCATATTTGTTCATGATCTTTTCAACTGCAAAAGATCTGGGCCCTTATTCATCAAGAATGCATATGCCCAGAGATGTGCATAAACCTTGCGTACAAATGTTCCCGTGCAAAGTATAGGATTGATCAATTTGCGTTTGTGCACAAGGACGTGCGCAAATTTGCACACAGCTCTGACCATACATACAGAAAAAAAAATCTGTGAGTGAGACTACACAAAAATCGCACAAAGGTGGTCATTAAAGCCATCCGAGTACACAATAAGCTTGCCATCCCTGGGATTTGTGGCCACCGGTACATTTTAGCGCAAGATTGGAGACATATGCAGGATTTCGCAATCAACACTAAGCCTCATCATGGCGATCTACAATTATTTCCGTGGCCACAATTTACATCAAGTTGCCATACAGACATCACCAACAAGCTAAAATTAAACAACACTCACTCGGGCATATCACTGTGGAATTCGTTTGCACCCACATTTTAGTTGACGCACCACGACACAATAAGTTCAGATAAGTGAAAAGGAAATGATTTTATTCAATTAATACGTAAATGATCTCTATTGCATGGAGGAACACATGATTCAACCTTTCATTCATTTTACAAAATAGCTGTGTAGATGCATGCATTCCACAATGGAATCTGATTGATAATGGCTAGCTGCAGGTATAATAACTTGTCCTCAATAATTCTTGCAATATGGAGATCAATAATTGATTGACCTTATCAGGTAATTTAAGATCATTCCTGCTTGTGGACCGTGACATGCCTTTTGACATTGAGTTTGGCATCAAACTATTTGTTTTTTATTTTATTTTATTTTCTCCGATTGATAGAATTGACAGGGGCGGTTAAATTCTCCCACCGTCCTGTGTCCTTTTCTTCTATTTTGATAACACCTCCATAACACAAACTTCATTTGGGCTAACTTCATTAACTATTATTTTAATTGGTTTTACGAATAGTAACCGGCAGAATGAAATACAGTACCTTGTTTTATGGTTGCGAACTGCACATACTGAAGTTGTTTGTGCCTCTTCCGGTGAACAAGCAACCGCAGTACAAAAGTTAAAGAAGTGTTCTTTTCTGGTAGTTTTTCTTCTTTTCCTTTCGGCTTGTCCCATTAGGGGTCGCCACAGCATCTTATCTGATTAGTTAATTGTTGCTAATTGAAATATGATCGGGCCTCTGTAATGTTACTTTGTGTCAAATATCTTTATCTATTGTTCTACTGTGGTTGACACCCATATTCCCCTTTTCTGTTCTGTCCTTCGGTCTCTCCCTAAAACCTTACTTGTCCGGCTTCATTTTCAATAAACATCAAAATAATTAAAAGATTTTAAAAAATAAGCAGAGGGAGTATTTCAAACTCCCCTGTTGCACAGCAAAACTACTCCAGCACAAAATTCATACAGATCCACCATGCAGATGACCAGGTTTAAAAAAGAAAAAGAAAAAAAGTTTGAGGTGATATTAAACAGAAAAAAAAGTCTTTCAAATGTTGAAAGTACGTCAAAATGAGTTGTTGTCACTGTAAAATGAACACAAATACTGACCAGAACAGAGGATTTAAACAGACTGTACAAATAATCCCAAAGAGGAGACACAGATATGAGATATAAGTAAATGATTTATTTGAGGACATCCTGCCTTTTATCTGTGGGGTAGTAAGCTCCATAGAAATAAATATGCTTCAAAACAGAATGTCAAAGATCCTCTGTATCAAACTCCCTGCAAAGCCCTTGTGCCATGGTTTCAGTCATCTACAGTAAGTGCTTTCTTTCTTATATCTAAAACAGCTTGCCATTTTACAAACCATAGGTGGGTGGAAACTTTTTAGGAAACTAGAAACTCTTTAATAAACACTCAAAACCAATACCCTTAATGTTTTTAAATTGCCCACTATCCCTTAATTACTAAAGAAATTCAAAAGACCCAAAAGTAATTTGTAATTTGGGATTGATTTCATGACAACTTTGCAAATGCGTGTACTGTAATTCCAAACATCTGCACAATCTTATAAAGATATCGTGTCACCTCTCTTGTCCTCTTTTACCTGAATCCTTAAATAAACTCAGTGCCCCAGGCATGGCAGCTTATTAATATTTCAGTTCCCTCTATATTCATTATGAATGAGAACAAGTGTGAAGACTCAGAACAGGCTGCAAAACGATACATGACTGTGGCTCGAACAATGCAGGTCACACCAATAATCAGAAGACCCTGATAGCCTTTGTTTAGCTGAAGAAAATATGGAGAGATTTCCCAATAAAATGGTGGTACGGAGCGCATCTGGTTCGAGAGTTGGCCTCACAATTCTGAGGACAGTAGTTCAAATCCCGGCCACTCTGTGTGGATTTTGCATGTTCTCCCAATGCCTGTGTAGGCTTTCTCCAGGCACTTTACTTTCTTCCCACATCCCAAAAACATGTATTCATTAGGGACTCTAAATTGCCCCTAAATGTGATTGTGAGTGCGACTGTTGTCTGTCTCTATGTGCCCTGTGATTGGCTGGCAACCAGTTCAGGGTGTTCCCCGCCTCCTGCCCCAAGATAGCTGGGATTGACTCCAGCATACCCTCGACCCTAGTGAGGATGAGTAGGGAAGAAAATGAATGGCTGTCTTAATGACAGAAATGGGTCTGTTTTAATCTACCATGCTCATGTAGGTTTTGTACCTTTAAATATAGGTGTTCGTATTTGAAATGCCAACAAGGGCTTCAGCTTCTGTAACTTCGCTTTATAAATTATTTACCTTTTTCCATTAAAATATCCTGTGACATCTGAGATGCCTGACCTAGCAAAACAGATGGTGGCAGAGGAATCCCACAAGGTGCTGAACTAGGTTACTTGCACTTGGCCCACGTTTGATGTCAACTACAACTCTAACAACTGTGCTAAAGTGCTTCACAATTTAGATGCACTTCAAGATGGTGAGGATACAATCATGTAAATGCCTACTATACAGTACTCCAATTTGACAATAACATACAGTAGTACTCTGGTACTTTAACTGAAGAGAGCATCAACTTACAAGTTTTGAGGGCCGTTGCTCGGTCGATTTTTTTTTTTTTTTGTGCTTCATTCTGCAAGCCAAATTTGATAATAATTCAGATATTCTAACACAAGATGGCATCAGAAAAGGCCATAATATATGACCAGCATCCCGCATCTCACTCGCTAAGATCATGTGGTTACCTCACAGTGAAAGTATCTGTTGTGTTTTCTGCTTGCATATTCTATTTTGTGTGCAGTTATTTTGTGAACCATCTTCATTCTAACCAGGGTTTGTTAACAGGGGTGCACATAAGTGGCACGAAGATGCACATGTCTACTAAAAATATTAAAAGCGCACCAGTTTCAAGTGTATCACTGCATATTTGCGTACCAAGCATTTTGCATCTTCTTTTATTTTTTTTGTGTGGGGGAGCGGGTTGCAGAGAGGGAGGGTGGGCACAAATACTGTTGTCATTCACGTACAACCTGTTCAAAAGAATAAGTCATATGAGTGATCACGCTCAAATTAATCACTTCATGAACTGATAGGCACGAGCATGTACCCCACAAATGGCGGGACTCAGGGAGTGGCACTGGTAACAGTGTTTGAGCGCTGAGGAGGGTGGATTCATGGGGATCTTTGTCTCACTGCAGAGGGGCTACAGCGGTTCATCAAAATAGAGTTATATCTTTATGTGAAACCGGCCCGTGGTCCAAAAAACATCCAGGCTTACTCCCCTACAGAACTCCACCAAATCAGCTGGTTGAAGGTCCCGTAATGCAAGTCAATGTTGGCCAAATAAGTTTTAAGAGGGGCCATATGATAAACCTAAACTATTATCAAGGGCCACACCAATAGGCTAACCTCAAAAATATAAATTTGCCTTTTTATAAAACTCTGTGGTATTTTAATAAGCTCCTACTGGTGTAGCTGGTACGTCTTTAGGAAATAAATTTTTTAAAAACTGTTAAAAAAAATAATCAGTCGCATTAAAATGTCATATCTATATATTGAAATAGATCAATATTTAATCAACATTCACAGAAACCATGTTGATAATGTCAATGTTACTTCTAGATTTTTAAAGTATGCTGACGTTTTGAAAACAAACCACTAATTCATATTAGCTGTTCCATGCTAGCGATCATTACCAGGGAAAATTTCTCTTTTCCCCCCTCAGTGCAGGACACAAGATTGTTCCTAATATAAGGACCAAAGTTGCTGTTGGAGCTTTTCATTTTTTTCAGACGAAAAAATAAAAAAATATGTCGCTAGAATGCTCAGAAAAGCTACTAAATACAGCAACAACATCGCTAAGTTGAAAGCAAGTCATGACTTTCATGCACTATAGACATGCAGTAGATGCAAATTAAAAGCAGAATGTACTTTATGATTTATATGATTCCTTCTAACTTTATAAAAGCTATGAGGTCTGGTGAGAGACTTTGGAGCAAGGTGTGCATGTTCTCGACTTTGGCGAAGCAGTACGGCATCTGTTTTTCTTTAAAAAAATGAAAAGAAAAAGTAAGTGTGTAGAAGAAAAAGCAGCTGATGTCCGTTTAACAGAGCAGTAATAAGAAATCACAGAAACATGAACAAGATGTGCATGTAGTACAGTAGGTGAGGGAGAACAGCAGCTAGTTTTCTTATTTAAAAAACTTGTAAAAAAAAACACTCTGTTGTGGCAGGCGGCTGGAATGAATTAGTGGCATTCCAATAACTTCCCATTCAATGAAAAGTTACAGTCTCGGCCCAGATTAAACTAGTAAATCAAGGTGCCACTCTATTACATGCAGTAATGGTAGAACATCTAGTCAAAAATAGTATTCAAACGTAGGGTCCTCTAAATGTCACTTTGTTTTGTTTTTTTTAAACATGCACATCCCAATGACTACTAAATATCATTTTACTCTTACAGTATATGACATTTACGGTAATTTAAAGCGGGGTTCACTTTGGACTCCTTCCTGATCAATGGAGGACAGTGAATCAATGAACAATCAATCAATCAATGAAGTGCAAAAAAATTTAGACATTTTTGTTCAATTCACAAGACATGCATGTATTACATCTCCCAAGCATTAAGTTCAGAGGTATTTTTTTATTTTGATTAGTTGGCGTCATGACCAAGGTTTTGATTGCACTATAGTTTATCGTAATATGACAGTGGACCAGATTGTTTCTCTTTTCATGTCATCGGTTTGACGGTGCATTTTGTTTGGTCTTAGATCCCCCCCCACCCCCCACCCCCCACACTGCTTGTTGTGTCAGTCTTCATATGGCCTCCTCAGCTTTTTTTGCTCTGAACTCAGCCAATCAGCTCATTCCGTCCATCTTTGTATCCTGCTTGCATGTTTCTCATTACTCTAAATGAATTAAGAATTAATTCATTAATTAATTATTTTAATTAATTACTTAACAGAATTAAGTTCTCCCCGTTTAAATGTCATTTGTTGCTAGACACATATTTTCTATTTTTGCTGTTGAATTCTACATGAAATGGGTCTTGACTGCAGAATTTATAATTCGTCATGTCTTGTGAACCATACAAATGGGCAAACACAACACTCCACTCTTTAAACCATTGTTAAACATTCAAAGTTGGTGAAGCTCTGCGTCATTGTCAAAGAAACTGTATCCATGCTTGCCTCACATCTTGAATATTCATTCAACTTGAGCCCAAACGTATGCATGCATTCATAAATGCACAGCCTCCCTCGTCTTGCCCTTTCTCTTTCCTCCTTCCATCTCTGATGCGTACATTAATGCCGTGTTGCCATCTGTCCCTTGAGCAAATCCACGCATTGGTTTGCATGGGTGTGGTGTTGGTTCTCAACTGCAAGAAATAAACTTGTATGTGGGGCCAGGTGTGCTCTCAGCAGCGGTTGAAACCTCAGACAGAAGTCTCGCTTTTGCATCACACAACCACACGACACATCCTTCCCATCTGCGACTGCAGCTGCCTTTGCCAACTTTTAATGACAGGAATGGCCGCATATGATCGTTTCATATCACTTAAATGAATAATACATACACTTTGAAATTGTCATTTCGTAACAGCACATGGAACACTGCATAAGGAGGGAGCGGGGCTGGCACTACTGAAAATAATTGTATGCATTTTGAATGACTGCGTATCTCTTTAATGACAAATGATCAAATGTTTCCACTTGGATTCCCAGGCAGAGATCTGCGAAATTAATATACTAAGGTTGACAAAATCTTTCTCCACGCAACAAGTGTCTTTTTACAAGCAATTTGCCGACTGAATAATTCACATGGCTCTTCCACCTCTGAAGACCACCTATCTTATTCATTATTTAGATGCCTTTTCACTGTGGCAAGAGGAGTCTTCAATTATTTAACAACAATATAGAGCATTGCAAGGGGTTAATGGGTCTTTAGCTGGGAGTGAGCACTCGAGGTAAAATGGGGAGTGGAGGTTATGACATAAAGCAAAGAGGAGAAGATAAGTGCTAAAGGTCGTGTGACCGCGTGAGAAATTGTTTCACTGGAAATTTTGAGTTTAAATAGAGCCTGGTCTCATTAAAACGAATGCCTTGTAATTGGTAGAAAATGGACATCATTTAGGGATGTTTTACTTTTTTATTTATTTATTTACAGATATTATCCAAATAAAATTGTCCTAACTCTCAAATTATTGCACAGTGTGCTGTAACCTCAAAACTCCCAAACACCTGAGGTTATTCCAAAGGGAATTTGAAATTCTGAGGGAAATGGTTTATTGGTGTTTGCGCGACGACACCCTGGAAACATGTATTTCTGTTTCCATTTTTCCCTATGGAGAATGTGGCTAAATATGAACACATTTTGGCCACCCAAAATGGATTGTAATAGAACTTCCGCTGTAGAGCAACTGTGGGGCCACATCCTCTTTCCATGTCTATCGGTGCAGAGCATTTACTTATTTTCTTCAGTATCACCAGTAGGGGTATTGTAATGGACACATGACAAGTCTAAGGGATGATGACTGACCTAACCCTAACCCTGCTCCAAAAAAAATCATAATTGAAAAATATTTAAAACTAAGGACTATTTTGCAGCCGCCCCACAGCCACAACCATCATGAACGTTAGATGTCCTGTTAAAGAAGACAATCGTAGAAACTATTACTGTAATTTGTTCTTAGATTGAAAGGTTGAGAGGTATCAGTTACATAAAAACCAATGAGACATTCTTATAGGAAGAGCTTGCTTGTTTCATTTTTTTCTCCCAACTAACCCTTTTCAGATTACACTTGGTGAGCCACAATAAAAAAAAAGAAAGAAAACAGAATATCCATCCATCTATCCATTTTCTTTGCCACTTATCCTCACAGGGGTCACGGGGAGTGGTGGAGCCTATCCCAGCTGTTAACGGGCAGGAGGCGGGGTACACCCTGAACTGGTTGCCGGTCAATGGGAGGGCACATAGAGACAAACAGCCGCACTCACAATTACACTTAGGAGCAATTTAAAGACTCCAATTAATGTTGCTTGGTTTTGGGATGTGGGAGGAAACCGGAGTGCCCAGAGAAAACCCATGCAGGCACCGGGAGAACATGCAGGCAGGTCCGGGATTGAACCAGGGAGCTCAGAACTGTGAGGCCAACGCTTTACCAGCTGCTCCACCGTGCCGCCGAAAACAGAATATGTCCAACGAAAATTTGAATTTGGAAGTCTTAGCTAAAAACTGAGTTGTATTTTTTTTTTTTTAGGCAAACCAAGCAATGGAATGTTGGGAATGGTTTATTTTAATGACACCATTAATTAAACATACTGTACAATGAACAAAATCAACATGAGCAAGGTCTTACAAAGCATGAAAACACACTAAACTCAACATTCGCTCACTCGCGAAGGTCATATTATCCGGGATCTCCTCACTGACCTTCCGTTAGATTCTCTCTGTCTGAGCAAAACATGGCAGCTGTCGAGCAACTTCTCACAGCTCATTGAATCTTACGCCTCCCGCCCTGTGGCAACGGCCACGGAGGAAGTCCTGTGGAAATTCACCGCCAGTGTTCACGCCTATATTCACCTCTTAAATTTACGTTTTTCATACTGCCCTGACCTACTCTCCCCATTCTTTCCATAGTCTGTCACCCTCCTAAACCACAAAATACCTTTTTCATGACTTTCCCACTTTATTCACCATCTAGCCACTCTTTTGCCAAATGTCTGATTGTTCAAAGATTTCAATATTCATGCTGAAAATAATAATTTCTCCCTTACTTGAGACCTTTTATCATGACTGACAGTTTTGGTTTTCTTGAAGATTCTGATTTCCCAAGGCATACCAAAGGACACAGTATATATTGGACTTAATCTGCTGATCCGGTCTCACTCCCTCCATCTGCTCCTTTACCGATGAACTCAATGTAACCAACCACTTTCTTTTCACATTTAACAACGTCCTCTGCCTCTATGCTATTAATTGTCAACATGCAATTGCATTCCTGAACTTAATGGACATTAAAATTCGAAGGACTCCAAAATTGACAAGATCAGAATCTGGAACACTCTGTCCAGCCCTGACACATTGCTGACCCACTTAGACAGTGAGTGAGCCCCTTTGAAAACATGCACTGTCTCCTTTTCCTCAACTGTACCCTGTTATCAGTCACCCAAGGAAAATGAAATCCAAAGGACAAAAAGGAAAATCACAAAAATAATAAGAAGAATACACATATTACACAGCAATCTTTACAAAACATTCTATTGCCTGAACCAAATCATAATATTTCTCTGGTCTCATCACACGTACTGCTGGAAATTAAAAAACATTACACTCATTCTTCGGCACAATTTTCCAACCACCTAACTCTCTATCTCGTGGTATATACTCACCTGACACCTGCAACAGATTAATGCTGAATTTCACTGAAATAATTAAAAATATCCACAAACACCTCCATGCAAACCTGGATCCATCCTCCTCTTTCAATGTTTCTCTTGTGTCATACTCCCCCCTCCCCCTCCCCCCATCAGAAATGGCCAATTTCATTTCATAATTCTAATTCTCCACCTGCCAGCTCGATACCCTTCCCTCATCCTTGGTCCAATTCATCGTCCCCTCATTGCTTCCCCTCATCTTCGCCATTATTTACTCTTCTCCCTCCACCACTGTTCTCCCATCATTGTTCAAAACTGCAACTGTTACCCCAATCCTCGATAAACCTGGTTCATAATCCAACAACACAATAACCACTTCTCCATTTCCAATTTACCCTTCATTTCCAAAGATCTTGAAAAAATAGTCCCCACCCAATTTCACTCCCACTTATTACTTAATAGCCTCTCTGGGCCATTCAACTCCGGTTGTTGTCGTCCCCATCACAGTACTGCTTTATTAAAAATCAGCTTCCTTTAAAATCACCACTGACCTCCTCATTACCGCTGACTCAGGTTCATTCTTCATTCTCATTCCCCTAGAACTTAAGTGCTGCCTTTGACATTATCTCCCATCCCGTCCTCCGCAACAGATTCTCCTCCATTGGCATCACCCGCACCATCCCTGACTCATTCCTCTCATACCTCAAAGGCTGCACGTAGTTCACCTAGCTAGAGTCATTTTTATTAAATCCCTACCCAGTCATTTCAGGTTTGCCCCAGGTCCCTGTCTTGGGGTCCCCGTTTTTCATCATCTACCTCTTTAACCTTCGGCACCATTTTCCATAAATGCAACATCCTCTACTATAGTAACTCCCTCCTTTTTGGCTTCCCTCAAAAGTCCATCCATAAGCTGCAGCTGGACCAGAATTCCGCCAAATGCACTATCTGAAAGACCTCCTCTTTTCACCTCATCATTCTCATTCTCCATCAACTTCACTGGCTCCTGGTCAAGTGAATTTCTGAACATACCCCTAAATGAAACTGAGAGCTACTTCTTGGCTAATTACTGATTAACAGAGCTGTGGACTCAAGTTGCAGAACTTCGAATTGATGCAGACTCCAGTCACGTATTTTGATTACTTTAGGCTGTCTCTGAAGCTCTTAACATGCCACGCCATTTTATTGCAGGAACTTTAAAATAATGTGATCATAAAGATGATATTCTCAATTGATATCACCTAGGTGATTTTATTAAAAAGAAGAAACACTGTGCCACACAAATCAATAATAACTTTAGAAGTTACACAAGGTACACATTCCATGAAGTACTGGTATCATATACAAAAATTACAACAACTATTATCAAACACATAAGGTCTTATTTTTAACCCACATTGTATTGTTGAAACAAAATTGTTCATGTTGGTTAGTCGTGTCAAAGTAGCGCTACAGATAACTGTTAGCTTGGTTCTGCCTATAGGCATATTCAGCCAATCCAATGGACCTTTCTGATGGTGACCTTAAGCTCCGCCCCCTTAGCCATGTCCCACAAGCTTCCACAACGGCGATTGAACATAACATGTTTGAAGTCAATTCTCTATCGTGTATCGCAGATAATGTTGGGGTATGTTTTTTCCCAAATGTGTCGGACTTGCCCATGAGAGTTCTACAGAGAGGTCTCAACTATTTCATGCAAGGATATGTACACGGAATTAAGATTTTGGATGGAGCAGGACAAAATGTCAGACTTACAGCGAAATGTTGGCGATCAATGCAAAAACGTTTAACGCTTCACAAACTTCATATTGAAAGCCAACAGGATAAAATTGTGAAATTGTACTGCGCATGTAAAGCAGGGTGAGTACTTTTGACTTGGAAAAATCACGAGTAATATCATTGTAGTCTTTATAAGTGAGCGGGTGTATTCATTTGACTTGGCTCGTAATGGAACCCAGTGCTCTGTCTTAAAAGTCTGATGTGATACAAATGGGCAAATAGACATTTCTCTTGCATGACATTGCACATTTATGTATCAATAACCCGACTCTTCGGCATACAACATTCCACACTTCATTCAGCAGGTCAGTGATACACTAACAAAGTGAATGTTGTTCTCCTGCAATGTATAAAGCACTGATAATAATTCAATCAAACTAAGACAAGATACTGCTCCCTCATTTACCTTCGAACATACACGCTTGTATTTGTTGATATGGTCCACATTTAATTGTACGTGCAGTCGAAGACATTTCGTCAACTGTGTTTTAGGCTTTGGAAAATGAATCAACCGGGCCCCTTTAAACCTAGCAGGATATCTTTCATCAGAATTGCATGTTCCCCAAGTGCATCTGAGGACCATTTTCTTCGTAACATTAACTTTTCCAAGCACACACTACTGACAGCCAGTATTGCTTGTGGGACAATACAGGGGAGGGGCGTGTCAAGCCAGGGGTTAAGACAATGCGGCTATCTGATTGGCTATTATAGTACGAGTGATTGATAAGTCGGAAAGATGTATTGTGAACAGCAGCCACCACATTATGATTGGAGTCTGAAGGATGTGCAGTCCTGTTCTGCAGAATTTTTTTCTAAAAACAGTCAGAATAGTACCCAAGATAAAAAGGGAAACTTGGAAAGATAGCGATAGGAAGCATTTTTCATAGGTAATCAGAAAGATCTGTGTTTAGTGCAACCATAATTGACTGTATGTCACGCAACCGAAACGGAGTCGCTCCATCTTTGTTGTTGTTGGGTTTTTTTTTGGTCTTTATTAGACTGATAAGAAAAAATTAGAATGTGCTCACTGGTGATAGCATGAGTGAGGCAATTTGTTTTTAAATGATCGGAAGAAATGTGCAGCAAATTGACCAACAAAGCAATTAATCTTTTAAATGACAATGTGACGTCCCTTTTTTTTTTCCCAGGATCAGTTTGTTGTGTCCAAATCAACCAATGAATTGGAAGTGGACACAAAAGAAAATGGAAAAAAAAACACCTGAATTAGAATTTCCCCAAGTTATTATGGAAATGGCTTTAATGAGGAACTTAACTCCTCCTCCTCTTTTTCATCCTTTGTTAAAGGTAACGAGCAATAAACTGTTATCATAAATATTTAGTGCATTATTTCTTGTCTTGTTTTCACTTATTTCCATGCTGCACTATATATATTTTAACCACACACTGAAAAAAGGCAAGCAGATTTGTATTTGGGGGCTGGAATCGATTAATTGCTTTTCCATTTATTTCTATGGGAAATATTACCCTTGGTTAAGAATGTTTGGGTTACAAACAGGGTCACAGAGCCAATTAAGTTTGTAATCTGAGGTTCCACTGTATCATCTTATTCTTTTCTTGTTTTGATGTTGTTGTTATTATTTCTGTTCTGTTTTCCGTGTCTGTCCCCGAATAAACCTTGTTCTGTCCAGCTGCTTTTTCAATTTATATCACAATACAAACAACCACAGATATAGTATTTCAAACTCCCCTGTGTCATAAAAAAAATGTTCTAGCATTAAAAATGTATACAGATCCACCATTTTTCATGACCATCTGCCTGAAAAGGACAGGGTAGAAAAAAATACCTTAGACAGTCCCCAAATATCGGACTTGTTCTGTTTCAGTGGTCTTTCAAGCTGAATCCAACTATTGTTGTGCTCAAGACCATACTATTTCAGACTAAGAACAAGAGCACTACTCACAGAGACCAAGACGAGACGAACACTTTTGGGAGTCGAGACCCAGTCAAGACCAAGACTGAGAAAAATAATTAAGTCAAGACAAAGATCATAAGTATTCATTCATTGTAGGTACCGCTTATACTCACGAGGATCACAGGCATGCTGGAGCCTATCCCGGTTATCCTTGGGTGAGAAGCAGCGTACACCCTGAAATGGTTGCTAGCCAATTGCAGGGCACACAGAGACAAACAACAGTCACACTGACGTTCACACCTATTGGCAATTTAGAGTGTCCAATTAATGCATGTTTTTTTAGGGATGTGGGGTAAACTGGAGTTGGGATGTTGGGATGTGGGGGGAAACCCAAACAGGCACAGGAAGAACATGAAAACTCCACACAGGCGGTGCCAGCATTTGAATCCCAGTCCTCAGAACTGTGAGGCCAATACTCTGTGAGGCCACCGTGCAGTAAACCATAAATATCCATGTTAAAAATCATATGACAACTTTGAAATGCTAAAGAGCATTCTCTCTTTAATTTTAATTTGCTTATATATAGATGTGACAGCCAAAAACATGCTATCTCCAACTTGTTCAAAGTGCAACATGCAAAAATTCCCAATCAGGTATTTTATCTAGTGTCTTTTTTTAAATCCTTGAAGTTATTGTTTTTAAAAAATTAAACATGAGTCTAAAACTGGGATAAAGTACTGCTGATAGTAAAAAGAGTGGAAAATTGCCAATTTACTTGATTTGGCATAATGTACAACCAAAGTATAACTAACTGACCAATTAAAGGCTTTTGTGACAAAATGTAGTCATCACCCCCGTCTGGATTGTTAAACCTCTAAATCCAATTTTTCATCCTTAACATTTATATGGATTATGAGCTACCCTGCATCTGATCAAAAGTTCTCATTTTTGTAATGTTAGCATTGTCATTACCGATTGATTAAATGAGCCATAGGTTTTATTAATATTGTAGTGTGGGGTGGATTAAGAATTTAAACTGCCCATGGTCATTAGTCTGATTGATCAAGAGGTAATAAATGATTGAGCTCCATTTGCACTTAATTTGATCAAAGTCACTTTAATGTTCTCCGATTTCAAAGCATATATGCTGAATAATGTCAAGATTTAAATATATACATCTTTTAAAGTCTAGTCTACCTCCCGATCAAAGTTCAGTCCGAGATTATTTTTTAATGAGTGCCTTTTAACATATTGTGCTTAAATTAAACACATTTGCTCATTTTGGAGAATGCAACGACTGTCAAGAGTACAGTAGCTGATTCATAAATGATTGATGGCTGAAGAACCAAATAGAGGTACAGTACTTGTAATCACATGTTGGCTCTTTGACGCTGTTAGAAAGGTTGTAGCGCCCCCAGTTGGCATGAAGCGGAAAAAAAGGGATTGTAATTGTAAAATTCCCCCAGGTCATCTAACACAATTTTTTTTCCTATTCTTTTTTTTTTTTTTTTTTTTTTTACAATGGACGAACTTGTCCGAAGTGACCATTATTACTGGTGATCGGAGCTCTGTGGTTTCCCTAAAGCACCTGAGCAGTGCCGGGCTTGTCTCTCAAACTTTCTTTCAGCGTAATGAAGTCAATTTGATCTCAAAATTGTCATCAATAATTGCCTCATTCTACGTTACATCAGAGAAAACATTTTTACAAGATCATTTTATCAGTTCCAATACATCAAAAGCATTGGAATCCTTCATTCTTCATCATTAGCGAGACAAAAACGTCCTTAACTGCTGAATCTCAAGTCCAGTACTCATGACTCCCCTTTGAGGTTGAAGCCTCCCTGCCTGCCTTCCAAAGATGGTGAGCACACTTCTTAAGAGGTTGACACCTTTCTTGCTTGACAGCTCGACGGGAACAGCATGCGAGCGTATCCTACTGTCCTCTGCATTTTGGGAAGCCGAGACAATTTACCTCGGGCTCCATTCAAACTTGAAGCAAGAACTGACCTTAGTCTTCACTCACATGTGCTCTAGCTAGTGTTTTATTGGGAATAAAAACTCTGATTGTTATTGCAAGGGTTCTGCTTTTGTAATGTCATTTTATTGTTACTGTCATTAAGTTTAATCAAGATTTAATAGCACAATGACAAAAATGTGTTAAGAACATGAAATGCTTGATAAGAATGGCGTTTTCTTTTCACTTTCTGCAGATATTTGTGCAAATTGGAGTGTACCTGTTGCCTCAGAACCAAAAGAAATACAAATGTGAGAAATGTGTGTGAATTTTGTCAAACAATCCAAACGGCCTCCCCCCACTCCGCCACTTTCCCGTCATTTTCCCTCTGTGCGGAAAAAGCAGATTGTAACCCTTGATAGCAGCATACATTTGTCTGTCTGAATGTACTGTATATCTGTCAGCACATACTACAGAAAAATGTAAAAAAAATGTCTTTGCAGTGAGAGGGGAAGCAAAAAGTCTGTGTGTGTGGAAGGGAGGGGGGCAAAAGTGAAGTTTGCCCCAGATGATGGTTTCAACAAACTCATTCGAAGCGGCCTGCCGGGAGAGTTTCCTTTGTTTCTGTGCACAGAAACAAAGAACTAATTAAGACCAAGCTTTTGATGCGGGGTTCATTGCGAGTCCTTGAATGGATGTTGGCTCGTCTGCCATGAGCAGAGAGGCGTTTTTCTTGGGAATTAAATCAGGGAGGCTGTCACAATATGACTTTGGCTATATTTTATTGAATGGCTCCAATTGTTTTGTCCACTAAAGACATTCATACAGGGATATAGTACATGTGGGTTTATCTAGGGGGGAAAAAAGTATGCTATATTGATAAAAGTCTTTGGACAAAGCTTTCAGTAAATATTTGCAAAGGGGAATAATTGAAAAGTCCTTTTCCACTATTGTCACATATGCGACGTTTGCCTTTGGCGATGCACACAAGTTCAGAGTTTGGACCAATGTCATGCAGTATATGACATCAGCATATCGCATGAGACCCAAACAAGTCCTGCAAGGCTTTTGTGGAGCAAGTGTGTAAATGTGTTTGCGAGTGTGTATTGCTTTGCTACAACATGTATGCAAAAAGTAAAATCAGCCTCAACAATGTGATGTTCAAAGAAGAAGTAAGCAGATGCTTACAATGGAGATAATTTGTGTGCTCCCTGAATACTTTGATCCAGCTTCAGGTTTTTTACATTATAGTTGGGGGGGGGGGTGTAATACATTTTACAATGGCCAATTTGTCTGACAATTAGGAATTATTAAAAAAAAAAAAGCACTGTATACATCTATGATGTATACAGTATCACCTACACACCATTTCATTGTACTTTGTCATTAGTTGTCACTGTAAGATTATTATTTTTATAGTTATTTTTACACTTTTTAGCTTTTTTGAAAGATTGGCTTTAGTTTTAATACAGTTTATATGATGACTATTATTTTTTCTATGGCAATTCTTTGTAGAAACCAGAAAAAATTAGAGGTCAACCATCAATTAGTGTATGGTTTTAGAACTACAGATGTACTTAGTTAGTCAGTTGGATTTGACTCTTCGTTTGCTTCCACTTCACCAAAACATGGAAGTGTGTGGATGACCCCTGACCTCAGGCCATCAGACACTGCAAGGTGAACTACAAGACAAATTTTTTTGGATGAAGTCTCACACTTCAAAAGTCTTGTAGAAAATGTTCACACTTGCAGAAAAGTAGAAGATCAACCCCACACTTTCTTCTATTTTCACTTCTTGCGGGTATAATAGACCTGACCCCTAATATTTTTGTCCAAAAAGAGAATATAATGTTATACAAAGATGTGATATTGTATTTAGTCCCTCATAAAACTTTTATTCAAATGCAAGTGAGGTGTTTGCCTTGATAAAATGTCCAGCAACTTGTTAAATTGAGCAAATAAAACTCCAGATTACATCTAGACCAGATTTATCAAGAGTAAGGAAGGATTTGGAAGGCAAACAGCGGCATATGGTAAGCATTTAGAGAGCTTAGGCTTTCTTATGCATCACAGGTGGATGGAAGTAGAGAGAAGCGAGTCGATATATACACACATCTAATAAACACAGATTTTAATCTGAAGATACAGTCTCAGTAATAAAATCTTCATGTTTAATTTTTCATCTTATCCTCATTAAAATCTTTAAAATGAACTGACCAGAATGCTTGGCCAAACAGACTAAATGAAAGCAGCAGTTTGGCACAGGACAGTGATATGGTCTTATATTCAGTTTGTAAACTACTCCCATTTGTTACTCTCATAAGAAATGGGAACGCGACGTGACATATTTTCTTGTGAAAGGTAGATTTTGCATTTTTTGCATTATTTTTTTATACAAATGCTTTTGATACAGTGGGTTTTAGAGAGGAAAGCAGCATGAGTCATTCCGCCGTGCCGAGAGTTGGTGCACATTCAGCGAAGTGGAAGTGTGTGTCATCTGCATGTGTGAGACAGAATGGGGGGGTGGGGGGATAACTCTTTATCTACAAGAAAAGATGTAATTCTGTTTTTTTCAAAGTCATTTTCAGTTAAGGATTCTGTTAGTGTGTCATATATCACAGTTACACAAGTAAAAAAAATGTCAAACTAGCATGCTAACCTGGATGCATGCATCTTCAATAATACAGTGGAATGCACTTCTTACACGATGTATATGTGTGAAAATTGTTCAAAACACTTAGTGGAAAATGTGCACTGGTAGATGAATAAAGCAGTCCAACAGAGACCCATTATGATCGAGGAAAAACAGGGGTTTAAAAAACTAAATTAAATGGAGGGTGAGGAGTGGCAGGGGGAGGACCTTATGATGAAAAGAGGAAAGCAAAGCATGATGGGAGTGAATTTGGGGAACAATAACTCAAAAGGGAAACTTAAAATAAAGGTCCCTTGTGGCGCATCTGCAGCTGTGGTTCGTATTGTCAGCCTGGCGGGACTTGGCATCTCTGAGTCTGTCAGCGTCTTGTTTCCACCAAGAAATTATTTCTTGCAACTTTGTAGGGGGGACGCATCTGCATCTATGAGTTCAGGGAATAACAGTCGCCACATGTTTTTTAAGGCGAAATAAAATAGGTGGACCCCACATACTCGCGGTAATTGAGAGGAGCCAGATGAGGTGGCTGGGGCATCTTACCCGGATGGCTCGGGGATGCGTCCCTAGTGAAGTGTTCTGGCACGTCCTACCAGAAAGAAACCCCGGGAACGACCCCTTATCTGAGCTGCTTATCCTCATGAGGGTCGCAGGAGTGCCAGAGGCTTTTCCAGCTATATTGGCAGGAAGCGGGGTACACCCTGAAATGGTTGCCAGCCAATCGCAACCCACATAAGGAAAGACAACAGTTGCACTCACAAACACACCTAAGGGCCTTTTAAAGTCCCCAGTTCAGGGATGTGGGAGGAAAGTAGAGTGCCCGGAGAAACCTCCTCAATCACAGGGAGAACATGCAAACTCTACACAGGTGTGGTCAAGGTTTGAACCCTGTTCCTCAGAACTATGAGTCAGGTGCTCTAACTAGTTGCTCCACCATGCCATTTCTAGCAATTCATTAATTTCATAAATCTAGCAACCAATATTTTTTATGCATATAGATGAAAAAATGATATATACAGTGTTATCCTTACTTCGATCATCAAAAGGGTTTTGTGACTTCCGCTTTTTTGGTTTGTTTGTTTGTTTGTCTGAGGGACTGTTCAAATAGCTCTTTGGATTTTTTTAACCTTGCTGACCTCTATATTAGAGTGTAGGCATTAATTGAGGAAATTTAGTATATTGATATTTACTGTACCAGGCATAACATCTACAAGTCACCTTATTATTGACTAATTTATGAACAATTCATAAAAAAATAAAGTAGGACTTAATAGATATTACTCAGCATTGTATTCCGTGGCACCTACTGTATCTTTTAAATAAGGGAGTACTTCAGCAGGAAAGCGATGTCATATTGTGGTAGTTCAGGTATGAGGACCACGTTTTTTTTTTTTCTGAATTATTCCTCGGGTCCCAGGGAAGTCAGCAACAGCTCGACTTGGCTCCAACATCCACTCAGCCAGTGGAAGCCTGGGAAATATACACAGGCTGCCTGTCCTCCTGTTTCATGAGGTTCCTCACAAGTGACAGCTTTCCGTTCAGCAATCTGCTGCTGATTTGAATGGGATTCTTGTTTTGTGTGTGTGTCTGCGCGTGAGTGCGTGCGCGTGTGTATGTGTGTGTGTGCCCAGCAGACTGAATTAGCAAAATATTTTCAGATTCTTGGCTCCAGCTGGCAGGAAAGAGCGACTTTCATTGCCAAAAATAACAAGTTAGCTGGACAGAGAGGGAGACGTCATCACAAATAATTTTATGAACTATAAATCATTTGTCCCGTTCAGTTATGTCCATCGAATGTCAGATTTCCCACTTGTAATGTATTCGGGAGTAAAACAGAGCGCAGATCATCCTCACCTCAATTTGATCAGCCATGGAAATTTGCCGACAGCAGACAAGAATTCATCAAGGATACAATTAGACTTGGCTTGTTTTTTTGTCTGATTTACGAAACCCTATTATATTAATGCTAGTTTACTTTCCACCAAACATGCATGCAAATGATGTCATACGTTGGCCACAGTTAGAAAGTTGTCTTTCAAAAGTTCCAGACCAATTTAAAGGTAAGCTTCAACTGGAATAAAAGAAGTTGCATCTTGAATAAAGCTGATACAATATAAAGTAGGAGTAGATTTGCATGTCCAATTTTCTGTCTTAGACAAGGAAACCCTGATTAGTCATATAAGGAAATTATGCCTTTTCTCGCTTACAGAACATCAGTCAAGCATCATATTGGTGCAACTGTTCAGAGCATCTGCCTCACAGTTTTGAGGTGTGGGGTTCAAATCCCAAATAATGTGAGTGTCAATGGTTGTTTGTTTCTATGTGCCAGTGATTGGCTGGCACCCAGTTCAAGGTATATACCCTGCCTCATGCCCGTTGATAGATGAGATAGGCTACAGCACACCTGTGACCCTTGAGCACATAAGTAGCTCAAAAAATGGGTGGATGGAACTTTAGTCATTCTAAAATTGTGGTGTTCATCATCGAATGTGGCCCATGCAAAGATATCCTGTGGACCACACAAATAGCAGTTGATGGAACCAAGGCGGAATTAAGGACAACTTTATTGTCTTCGGGAACAGACATATATGTCTGAGACAAACGTTCCAGGACTATTTGGTCAAACCAGCTCCACAATTGCTCTCCCAAATGTCTTAACCACTTTGTCAGCACATTTAATCTTTGCAACTGATGAATGCTTTGGCTCATCGCTCTACACTGTTAGTACATACACCTCCGCCATTACTCTAGGTGGAAAGCCAAGATCAAGGCTCAGGTAACCAAAATAGAGGACACATTTAACAGCTAGTACGTGGATAAAAATTAAGTCTCCCTCGGAGAGATCAAGGAAGAGTTCAAAACCTTTTCAGTTTTATTAGGAACAAGTAGCATTTCAGAAGAGACCATGTGTAGTCTTCCACTCACGTGTTCAAGGGCTGCAGGCACTTTGAGGTTGTTGTGTGAGATGTACTTGCTTTCTCGGGACACTATCATTAAAAGGTTAAGGTGGAGGAATAACTGGATAGACTTCACATTTGTAGGAAGTCACTCCTGATAGCTTTACAACCTGCAGCGACCTTTTCTACTCAGAGGTTGACAAAAAGTATTTAGTTTTTTTTTCCTGCTGCAGGCGAGGCAAGGGTTCGTTTAATGACAGTATGCGTCATGTTCATGTTGGGAATTGGACTGTGCTGAAGTCCACCGTTTCTAATCACCCTCAGGTTAAGAAAGTGTAATGCACTAATGGTTCAGCACATTCACACAAGTCAACGGGACTTTTTGGCCCAAGCGTGCTTGAGCCAAGGTGCTTACAGAGTAGTTTGTGCCTGATGAACCAGCTGACAAACAAAATTAAAATGTAATACAGTATGCGTAAATATGTGCAATGATGGTTTTAACATAAAGGGGTGTGTTTACAGGCAAATTATGATTGCATCTAAGAGCAACATCATGTCAAAAGGCAGCAAATCTTTAATAAAAATGCTGATCCCTAGGGTGATGCCAATTCCAAGACATTCAAAATACATGAAACACCTCCCAAAACAGCTGTGCGGGTAACAATGTCATCAAATGCATACACTCTAAAATACTCAAACACAGTGCACTTCTCTGATCATGTCAGGATTTCTGGATGAGCCTCCCTACCTGCTCAGATATTCTTTTCTCCCTTCCACTCTTTTCATCTGTTTTTTGTTCAATAGAGAGAGTTTTGACAGCCAATAAATGAGCTGCTTGGGTCACCCAAAATGGGACCAATGGATTCTGTCTTGAGCGGTTTGTTGTCTATCCTTTTTCTGTTATTTGCTCTAGATTTGGGCCACTGTTTATGTTATCCTTACAGGGGTGAAGAAAACATTTAATAGAATTCATTACCACAAAACTGGACGACCCAAATGTTAGGGTTTGCACAAAAGCACGATCAGGATCTTGAAGTCTATAAAAGCCTACACATATACTGTTCTCTTTGGGAGTTTTAATGATTATGGTCAAGTTAATATGGTCATTCAATTAGAACGATTCATTTTACTCAGTGCAGTATCTGGTGCTCCTGATTTTCAGCAACGAGTAAACAAGCGCTGAGCATTGAGCCTGCAGTTGGAGCAAACGTGGGGATTATATTGAACAGGCAAATATTCCCTTTGGTTTTTGACTACTTTGATGACATCTATTTGAAAGCAACTGATCAAGTGATACAATACAGAAAAGGAAGCAGGACCAAAGCTGCATGATGTGAGACTGAAGACCTTCTCCGCTCCCCACCTTCAAAAGTGTGAAATCCTTCGCGTCCTGTGAATTGAAGTGCAATCTTTCATCTGCCTCATGAATATTTCCAGGAGAGTCTTCTGGAAGACTCTCAGGGGCTCTGTTTGTTGTTTTTGTCAAAACTTTGTCATTTTGGCACCCGTCTTAGGCCAGAGCTATAGCTACAATACACCCCATCGAACTGTGGTACACTTGCTTTGTTCAAGGGAGCACACTGGACCTTTTGAGTCACGTAACGAGTTTGGGTCCACTCAGAAGGAAACACTTAACCCAAGATATTACTTTTTCAAATGGCAAATACAATTCTTGTTCAGAAATGGTGTGAAGAAGCACAAGATGAGTTCTATAATAAAACAAAGCTTGGCAAAAAGAAGGTGTCAGTATATGGTTTCACAAAAGGATCTTGCTCTACGATGCTATTCATCTTCATGTAAAGTCTTTTTTTATGTTTGTGTTTATTCAATGTTGATAGCTACTGTTTGTGTTGAAGTTATACGCCATGAGATTTCTTTACCTATGTGAGTTCACAGAGTTAAAGCAATTCTGTACTAAACATCCTGGTGGCCAGGAATCATTTAAATCAGGAGTTTCAAACTGGCGGCCCAGGGGATATTTGCATAAGATGATATTTTGTGGGTCCCACCTTACTGTGAAAGTTTTATGTTAGTGGAGCCCTTGAGTTTTATATGAATGGCACTTTTATAGTGTTGTGTGCAGAGCTGACGAACCTACCAATCACAGCGGGGGGTATGGCTGTCGGGGGCGTGACATCGACCAAGCTTAATGCAAGCAGAGAAACATTTTTCATTGAATTAAATTTATAACAGTGTTGCCATAGAGACATTTATTAGAAGTTTGACACACAACTTTTTTCTGCCAGCTTCCTTGTTTATCTTATTTTAAAAATAAAAAAGACATTTGAGAAGATGGGATTTTTTTGCAATTTGTAATTTAATTATGCACACCTACATGTGCACCGAGGCTGCGCCCCAGCCTCAGCCACGTTCTGCCTCCAGCAGCCCCAAGGTAAATTGAGTTTGAGACCCCTGATTTAAATTATTATGTAAATTGAATGTTGCTTGGATAAATGATACTTAAAGGCTTTTAACAGTATGTCTTCGTTTGATCTTCTCCATTGAGAAATTCAAACAGATCTGAGTTTGCGAACTACCATTTCTTGAGAGTTTGAACAACTATCATAAACTTGCCCTGGGATTGGCTGGCAATCAATTCAGGGTGTACCCCACCTCTTCGCCGATGATAGCTGGGATGGGCTCCAGCACTCCTGGGATGCTTGTGTGAATAAGCGGCTCAGAAAATGAATGGATGGATAAAATAAACACTGCATGTACAATAAACATTGGGTTGTTCCATTCACTTTCTCTGTAAAAAAAAAAATTATAATAATAATAAAAAATCCACTACCTGTCGCCCTTGAACTCTCCCAGCTCAGATGCATAATATTGCAAATCTGCAGTGCTGCTGGGTCAGCAATCAGCACTGGCTGGCAGACAAACACAGTCGGGAAGACAAAATGCTGATGGAGTGAGGAAAAGAAAGCTGTGAGCTTGGGCACTGATAATTGGAACGTAAATGCTGAGTGAGACGTGAGCAGGTGGTCACCTCAAGGAGAACGAAAGAACCACAAAGATTCAAATGTGGTTATTTTTAGTGTTCTGAAAAGCAGTGTTTCCCAAACTTTACTGAACCAAAGCATATATTTTATATTAGTCGAATTTCACGACACAACAGCAAACATAAATGTCACAAAAAATGCAGTATACTGTATATTCAGTACTGAAATAATCAATGTACTATTTTCATTTACTCAGCAAAGAATCTAACATAATAAATAATACTTGGTTGGGACATATCCAACTGCTCCGTCACTGTCAAATGACAAAGATGACAGAAATACTTCAGATTAAAGTAATAAATCACATTTGCCTGATGTGTGGACAAGGTGAGAAACTTTGCCACATGCACAAAAAGGTTTATACCTCACTATCTTTACAGGTGACGGTTCTTCGTTGTGGGAGGGAAAACTCACATTGACCCCCATAGCAAAGTAAAAGTGTCAATCATTTCATAAGAACCGATTGTTTTGAAAAAAGATTGGTATTGGTATTCATTGGTATGGTTTAACGGCTTTTCGCACTTGAATACCAAAGTAGAATATGCCATCACTTTGTTAGTTTTACGCAACGTCGATGACATGAGTGAAGATCAGCTGACCCGTGCAACTTAAAGAGTACTTTAATCTTGCATTTGTGCAGACATATAAAGATAGCAAATTCATCCAAAGAGTGTAAAATAGAGTGCTTGGGATAAAAGATTTAGAGTGGTTTTACCCTCCCTGTTAAGCTCAAGAGTCAAAAGTTGCTTTCCGGATCTCTCTCAACTGGTTTATTGGCCCTCTTTTTACTGCTCCTGTGAATTGTTTCCACGGTGATTCAGTCGAAGATGATCCTACATTAAAACTTCCTCTTTATTTATAAGCAATTTCACTCCATAGTTCAAGGGGCAGTAACTGCCTTTGGATAAGTCTTGAGCTAAAAAGGAGATGCTGCTATTTGGTCAATTAGGGAGCAGTGAAAATGTACACTTTCAAAAAGATTCACTTCCCAACACAAAAGGAATATTTGTGAGAACAACATGAAAGCAAAACATTTCTCCATAACTAATTCACTGCAGTGTCCTCAGAAAACTCACTTCAACTTTGGATGCACTCTATTCTCTCCTATGTCGCACTTTTTTTTTTGTTTGTTTTGTTACAAAGTAATAATAGTCAATGTTTCTTCAAAGCATAAAACAAAGTTTTAACTTCCGGTTTATTGTTAGACTTTTGCTGACTGATTCATTGGCGCAGAGCAGAGATTTTCGGGAAAATAAATTTTTAATGATAGCATGGATAAAAAGAAATGCGCATGCATCAAACAATTTTCACTTCAGGATTCCAAGAACTAGAGCCTTTACCAGCTAAACGGTTGCCAGTCAAGCACAGGTCACATGACTCATCCATTCCACACACATTCAGGCCTATGGGCTATTTAGAGTCTTGAATTAACTTAAAAAACACGTTTTGGGCTATAGAAAGAAAAATCTGTGCAAGTACAAGTTGAATCTACTTTACATAACCCACGCAGAAGGATCTAAGCAGCTATGCTCGTACTCACTGCATTTGATATTGCATGAAGGGAATTTCAAAATAAACAACAAAAATAAATAAACATATAAATCAGACTGCTTTTATCTTTGGAGAGGTTGATACAATTCGTTGAATTAATTGAATTTAACATCAAGATATGTCAACTTCCACAGTTCTCAGTGAGAGGTGGTGTCCAAATATACAAAATTTTAATGCAATAGTGAAAAAGAGATTTATGACTAACCAAATGTCCAAAACACTAATACCCCTTTTATGTATGAATGGCAACCATTATCTTATACGTATTCTGTATGTCTTCCCCATTTACAGAGACACCTGATTAGAAGTCAGCTGTCACTGGAGGTCAACAGACACTGTTAAGAGTTCAAAGGTGAAAGATTTGTGGCATGTCCGATAAAAGCTGAAACGATTTCCTGAAAGGAAAGCTTTGACCTGACCTGAAGTTCTTTTTGAGCTTGCCAACCACTCAGGAATAGTTTCCACATTGATCTTATTCAGCCATCAAACTACTGTCTCCTGGCTGTATTTACGCCTGTGTAATTACTAAAACCAGATGACAAGACTTTGACAGATGGCAGAAAGGTGGGCTGCACCTTTGAGTTTGCACTGCAGTTATATAGCCTGTTCATCACAAATAAAATAATGCCGCAGTCAGATGGCGCAGAGTCGCTTATATAGATTCCACTCTCAAGGACAGAGCCGAGCAGGAGGTCTTTACAGATATTGCATAAAGTAATTAACCTTCACGAGTTAAGAATATACTGTAGCAAGTGTAACTAATGAAGCAATGTTGGATTCACATTTTCTCTGAAAAGTGATAAAGTATTAGGACAAAAGTCTAGCCATTACCCATACAGAATGTGAAAATGTAATAAAATAAAGAGCCTGGGTCACAATTTGTGCTGAGGTTCATCCCAAAGATGTTTGAAGTTCTGCTATACCAAATTTAACCATCCATGCATTTGTGCACATTCATGGGCCTTTTGTGGACTGGAGCACAATCAGAAAAAAAAAAGTATTTCCTGAATGTTCAGTTTTGATTGACACAGCCAGGGGTAGAGTGATTTAGCACATTGGTTTCCATGCTCCACAACCGTACTGCATCATACAGGTAACTGCCGTAGTAACTTGACTCTTTTTTTTTTTTTTTAAGATAAACACTCAGGCAATGATTTGTTGTGAGCCAAAATTTTAGTTACAAGTGAGGTTCAGATACGCTGCCCATACTGAAGTAAAAAAAAAAAAAAGAAAAATGTAGAAAGTAAATGCAAAGTCAAGTAAAAGTAAGAAAAAGGACATCCAGAGTCACCAGAACAAGACAAACAAAGAGTCAAACAGCCAAGTACAAAAGGAAAACACTCGCAAGGAGCATGGAGCAGATGCTCACACTGAAGTAGCCACATAGTGAAGGCTAACTTCACTGAATTGACCCCTCCGTACAGGGCACTTAACCACGCCTCCTGAAGTGACGTCACGCCACGTGCGCTGACGTAAGACAAACAATTAGTTAAAATGGCAAATACAATACAATACAATACATTCTTAACTGAGAGAGACGCCATGCTTCTGATTTCATTCAATCATTCACACGTAGCAATGTTATGCTAGCGAAGAACGTCTCATTCATTTATACGAGACGTGTATTAAAAATCAAATATAGGGCATATCTTCATGCAAACCCAGTCTGGTTAAGACTACACCTCTGAACCATATTTTTTGTTAAATAACCCAAATACGCGATAAAATGCGAACAAAACCTATAATGGACCATGCAATGTTGTCTGAGAAAATGGCGGGTGCAAAAGGGGGCGTGGTTTATGCAGATCTCTGGCCTCTGATTGGTCAGTGACGCGGATTGCGCAATGTCCACGGAGGGGTCAATTTGGACCCTGACGTCACATCACTCACAGTAGCGTTGCACTTAAGGTACACATCCAAAACATGTGTGTGTGTGTGTGGGTGTGTGTGTGAGCGCGTGTGCGTGCATGTGTGTGTGCGTGTGTGTGTGTGTGAGAGAGTCTTCCATCTGAATTGACTCCTCCGTACAGGGCACTTAACCACGCCTCCTGAAGTGACGTCACGCCACGTGCGCTGACAAAAGACAAACAGTAAAAATGGCAAATACAATACAATACATTCTTAACTGAGAGAGACGCCATGCTTCTGATTTCATTCAATCATTCATACGTAGCAATGTTATGCTAGCGGAGAACGTCTCATTCATTTATACGAGACGTGCATTAAAAATCAAATATAGGGCATATCTTCATGCAAACACAGTCTAGTTAAGCTTCGGCCGCGTGCCGGCAAGAAAGCGACACGTTTGTGGAGTCCGATCATCGCTAAATATCGCTCAACAAAGAATAAGTGTGTCAATCGTTCACATGTAGCGGTGTTATGCTCGCGGAGAACGTCTCATTCATTTATACGAGACGTGTATTAAAACTCAAATTTAGGGCATATCTTCGTGCAAACACAGTCTGGTTAAGCTTCAGCCGCGAGACGGCAAGAAATCAATACGTTTGTGCAGTCCGATCATCGCTAAATATCGCTGAACAAAGAATAAGTGTGTCAATCGTTCACACGTAGCGGTGTTATGCTAGCGAAGAACGTCTCATTCATTTATACAAGACGTGTATTAAAAATCTAATTTATGGCATATCTTCGTGCAAACACAGTCTGGTTAAGCTTCGGCCGCGAGCCAGCAAGAAATCAATACGTTTGTGCAGTCCGATCATCGCTAAATATCGCTTAACAAAGAATAAGTGTGTCAATCGTTCACACGCAGCAGTGTTATGCTAGTGAAGAACTTCAAATTCATTTATACGAGACATGCATTGAAAATCAAATATAGGGCATACCTTCGTGCAAAAATATGTGTTCCGGTTGATATTAGATGGATTTAGTTGATGATGCGGTCTTCCACAAAGTTTGATCCATCGAAGGCATTTTTCGTACTGGGTCTTCGGTTTTGGAAAGGGTACGAATCGAACTCCACCAACGAGCCTTTCAGGATACCTGTCGTCACTATTACAAAGTCCGTGACTACACCTCTTAACCATATTTTTTGTGAAATAATCCAAATACGCGATAAAACACTAACTAAACCTATACTGGACCATGCAATGTTGTCTGAGAAAATGGCGGGAGCAAAAACGGGCTTTGGTTTATGCAGATCTCTGGCCTCTGATTGGTCAGTGACGCGGATTGCGCAATATCCACGGAGGGGTCAATTACACTTCATAAAACCTGTTAATTTCATTACCTTCTCTTTTGTAATGATTTGTCTTTATTTGAACATTTTAGAATACAATGCTATTTTTCACTATTTAAATATGTAACAAAAATAGTGTTTGTGGCTAGAACAGATTAATTTATCAATTATATTTATTTATATTATATTTATTCATTATATGTAATTTATCATTTGAACCCATTTCAATGAACAAAATTAGTTTAAAATGTTTAGTACATAAAGTTTATTTTTAGAATATGTTTTAAAATAGTTGAATCAAAATTTTAAAATACATGAATTTTAAAAATAATAATAGTGATGACAATAATAATAATTCAATAATCATACATTTTAGATTTTCCTCAGCAATCCATGTCATGGTTTTCAAATGAGAGAGAGAGAAAAAAGAATGAGACATAATTTTAAACTTAAGTACAATAATTGGTCTTTCCAAAATATTCCAGATGTCATAGCAACCAAATTTTCATGTGAAAAGGTATTCAGTTGCACCCATAAGGCCATAGATGCCTGACGTTTCTTTTATCCTGACATCAATGCAAATCGTACCGTACAATCTCTACTATGAGGTGGGCAAAATGGATATAGCCCATTTTGACTTAACCTAGCCATTTTACTGCTGGAAGTAACTCATAAACCCATCATAATTCTATCACTGCAGTATTACAGCTGCTAAAGCCATTCGCAGTAGAGCAGAGAAGACAATTTTAAAGCAATAGAAGAGCGCAACAAACATTGTGAAGCCGAAAAGACAGTACACCTCTGTATGAATTTCACTTCCAGGCCCACAGGAGCTGGCATTTACTGGGTGCTTGATTAGAAAAAAAAATCTATCAAATTTAGTTGGCATTCATTTGGCTACAAAGAAGCTTCACAAAATGTAAATATCATCTATTTATTTTTTTTTCCAGTTTTCCACACTCGCGTCACGGGGGGTGCTGGACCTATCTCAGCTAACTCTCGGGGAAATGGACAAGTACGCCCTGAACTGGTCTCCAGCCAGTCAAAGGGCACACATAAACAAATGACTCACGCACTCATATTCACGTCTATGGACAATTTAGAGTCTTCAATTAACCTATCGTGCATGTTTTGGAGACGTGGGATGAAACCGCAGTAGAAAATCCATGCAGGTACAGGGAAAACATGCAAACTCGGGCGAGGCTGGATTCAAAACCATGTCATCAGAACTGTGAGGCAGATGTGCTAACCAGTCATCCATCATGCTGCCAGTAAATCACATAACTACGATAACGATTGACTATAAAATAAAAATAATACACTTAGATGATGTGACAAAGTTTAATTTTCTTCATGTTTCATTATAAATAGAAGAGAGAGAAAGTAAAATTGCATGTAACATTTATTTATTTCCCAAGGTGGTTGAGGACGTCCAAGCAACCTTTTTTTTTTTTAATGTTATTTGCAGTCAATAGGATCAGAATATTTACCGGCGGCTTTTAATTTCCTGCCTGGTTTCAGAAAAAGCCAAAAGTTTAAACACATTCCACTTTGTTTCAATCTCGTTAAAATTGAAGGAATTCATCAGGCTCGGAAGTTATTAGTTCTGCTTCTCGAGACAGACTTCAAAATGGAGAGTGTTGTCTACTGGAATGATGGGTAATTTATTTTATGATGAAATATTGTCTTCTGGCAATCTTGCAATCCCGTCATTACATCAGCAAAGAAGAGGACGGAGTTTCATTATGTCAAGTTCGCGAGCGAAATGACGTGTCGTCATTCACACTGTGCACGCTTGTGCGTATTTACCTGCTGTTGTGTAGGATTTTATCTCATCGCTCTGGCAATGTGCATAAAGACAGTGCTTGTCAACTGACAGGCAGCACGAGATGTGATGACTATCTTTGCTATTGTATTTGTACTCACAACATTAAATACACCTTATAACACAGTGAGATCAAATAAAGGCACTCCATAACAAAAGAACAGCACATTATTAGTCCCTGCATCTTCCATATTGCACATCTTCAATTTCTTCATATTATCCACCTGAGCTTTTACACAATGTGTTTGCAAGGAACCATCATAAATCATTTACTTTAACTCAATTTGACGTCCGAAATTACATAGTAGAACTAATCAAAGATCAAAGCACTTTTCTGATTACATCGGGACTTTAAGTGAATGTTTACAACCTTAAGTGTGTAACATTTTGGGAATTTGACATGAGTACCAAAGGTGAACACTGTGATTATACCATCTTCATATTCACAAATTCATTTCAATTGAATTGTTTTCAACCTTTTTGTATTTATTGTGCTTATTAATGTTACATAGAAGCCCTTACTTAATAACTACAAAAAAAAAAAAGTCTAGTATCGCTGAAGACCTGCTTAAGGGCGTGTGTCGTCTGTAAACCAAAGAGAAGGTGGTCACTCATTTAGTGTAAAAATCACCGGTTAATCAAAAAAACAATGTCAAAGGACACATTCCAATGGAACAGACAATTAACAACATTCAATTACATCCAAATTTTTATGGTATGCATTGAATGGAAAAATCTTCTCTTTGTTCATTTTCAGTCATTTCTAACTCTTGCGGTTGAGTGGTTATCAGTCGGCTTACTTTCGTTTATGTTTCAACACAACTTTGCACATAGCAAGGAGTACTTTGCTAATTTCATGGAGAGCATTCTGCACTTGACCAGCAAAGTTTTTAGTGCTGATTTTTGTTGTGTAAATTATCACATGTCCACATTTGTAAAGATGGAGTTGAGGATGTGGATTTGGAAGAACTGGTGGTAGAAACATCAAGTAGGTGCAAAAACATAATGACCACAAAGATTAATTTAGAAGATGGAAAACATAGTTAACATGAAAACACTACCTTTAAAATCACCAAGATTGCAAATTGATTTATTCCGACCCTCTGCTTTACCACAGTATTATGTATGCTTGCTTGATGCGATTTTGCTTAACGCTTAAATGAAATGTAACATTTCACGCAGAGGCCTCACTGTTAATTGTAACAGCTGCAGGCTAATGTTGACTAAAAGTGCACTATTAAAGCTCTCAGCCCGTGAATGGTTGCACTGTATGAACAGCGGTCTCATATGTCAATCTACAGGGGCAGTTCTGTTGAACCAGTAAGCCTCATCATTGTTACAGTTGCTACTGTTGGACAAGAGACACACTTACTGCCCTGCTGGGTGTGCGTGCATGTGTGCGTGCCTGATATGCACATGGGCACAGTCGTATCTCACTCCTGTTCTAATGCTCGTATCAATGGGTTCCACTTTCCAGAGTGTGTCAGTGTATTTTGGCAGAGGATCAGATCTTACGCCAACAATAACAGGACCCCAACTTTCAGAGCCAAGTCACACAGTGCCCCCTGTTAATTCCCCGTAATCCACCCTGTCTCCAGACAGGTGATCCATGTGTGTGTGTGTGTGTGTGTGTGTGTGTGTGTGTGTGTGTGCGTGGGTGTGCATGTGTGTGTATGTGTACCAGGCCCAACCCTTCATCAGCAGTGTACTTCAGGGCTCTCACTCGCCATGCATCAGAAACTAATATTGGCAGATAAGTTACCAATGGAGTAAGATTGTCACAGACCCACTTCTGGTGCACTTTGTCTCTCAGTGGGAGAGCAGTGAGGATTGGATATCAAAACAAGGCCATTTTGGGACTGACATCAGTCAATGTGTCAACATGTCGCGCATTGGTAGTGTTGAATTACCTTATAGAGACTTTGCAGTGCAAATCTACATTTAGCTTTAAGCAGTTACATTTCACCCATAGTGTGATGTTTCCAAATGTCTTCACCATCACAGATAAAATGTAAAATGTTGCTATACATAGATGGGCTTGCCCAGAATGAGCTGGGATTAGGCTCCAGTTTCCCACAAGCCTAATAATTAGGGTGTAATGATATACCTAAGGTAAGATTTAATTTATATATCAATTTCTGAGTTATAGTGCGATACACAGTTTCATTTATGGAAAATTTCATACATATATGTCAAAATTATTGTAATGCATGTATAATATAGTGTTTTGAATAAGAGTCACAGATGGTGTGGTGGTACGCATACCTGCCTTTGGTACAGGCGGCGTGGGATCAATTCCCGCTCAGTGATGGTGTTGATGTCTGCCCTGCGACTGACTGATGACCAGTTCAGGGTGTAGTCTGCCTTTTTCCCGAAGCTAGCTGGGATGGGCTCCAGCTTTCCCGTAACCCTTGTGGGGATAAGTGGGTTGGATAATGGATGGAAAGATGTTTTAAATATTAATGTAACATGTACTGTACAGCTCTAAAACTTCAAAGGAATATACATATCTTTGTGTTATTTATTATAATATTCTATTTATCATTTTGTATTTATTCAGAGTGATGTTACAGTTATTCTATTCATAGTAAATTGATTTTATTAATATGAAAAATAAATTGGCCTGACTGTCTGTGTTTTCTTCTCTGCCCCTCTTCAATTAATTTAAAATTCATTAAAGATAGTCCGGATCTTGTCAACTACGCAATTTCCATCTCCGTTCTGAACCGGGTATCTGAAATGCTCCCATATGCTGACCTAAATGAGCTTGGAGAGTCTGCAATTTTGGGGTTATTTGTTTTACGCTACACAGTTTTGCTCACTCTGCTCAGATGATTGCCACCGGAAAAATTTGGCACATGGTACACAGTTGGAGGATGCTTGCTGAAGAAATGGATCTTCAAAATAGATTTTTTTTTAATTCACGTAAAATGATGATGATGATGATGATGATGATGATCACATCTCCGCTCTTTGCAGATGATTTGGTTCTGTTGGCTTCATCAAGCCGTGATCTCCAGCTCTCACTGGAGCGATTCGCAGCCGAGTGTGAAGCGGCTGGGATGAGAATCAGCACCTCCAAATCCAAGACTATGGTCCTCAGTCGGAAAAGGCTCCAGGTCGGGGATGAGATCCTGCCCCAAGTGGAGAAGCTCAAGTATCTTGGGGTCTTGTTCATGAGTGAGGGAAGAATGGAGCGGGAGATTGACAGACGGATCCGTGCAGCTTCTGCAGTGCTGCGGACTTTGTATCAGTCCACTGTGGTAAAGAGGGAGTTAAGTCGAAAGGCTTAGCTCTCAATTTACCAGTCAATCTACGTTCCTACCTTCACCTATGGACATGAGCTGTGGGTTGTGACTGAAAGAACAAGATCTCGGATACAAGCGGCTGAAATGAGTTTCTTCTGCAGGGTGTCCGGCTTCTCCCTTAGTGATAGTGTGAGAAGCTCGGTCATCCAGGAGGGGCTCAGTGTCGAGACGCTACTCCTCCACATTGAGAGGAGCCAGATGAGGTGGCTGGGGCATCTGATTCGGATGCCTCCCAGACGCCTCCCTGGTGAGGTGTTCCGGGCATGTCCCACTGGAATGAGACCCTGAGGACAACCCAGAACACGCTGGAGAGGCTATGTCTCTCGGCTGGCTTGGGAACGATCGGGATCTCTCTGGAAGAGCTGGAAGAAGTGGCTGGGGAAAGGGAAGTCTGGGTATCCCTGCTGAAGCTACTTCCCCCACGACCCAAACCAGAAAAGCGTTAGATGATGGATGGATGGATGATAATGAGGATACTAAGTGTGGTAATGCTGTCAGATCAAATGATTAGAATAGCCATGCCATGGTTCTATAATTTTGAAGGCAACACAGGTTCTTGTGTTAGAAAAAGTTGTGGTTTTGAGAGTGTATTGTTTCGGGCTTGCAGAGCACACTGATTTCAGATGGAGTGGACCTGTAAAGCAATAAAGCATTCACGCCATCCATCCATCCATCCATTTTGTGAGTCGCTTATCCTCACTAGGGTCGCAGGAGCGATGGAGCCTATTCCAGGTGTGTTTGGGAAGGAGGGGTACACCATGAACTGGTTGCAGTCGTGCTCAAAATCACACCTGGGGACAATTTAGTCTCCAATGAATGCATGGAGAAAAAAACCCAGGCACGGGGAGAACATGGAAACTCAACACAGGAGCGGCTGGGATTTGAACGTCGTCAACTATGAGGCCAACACTCTACAGCTGCTCCACCGTGCCAAGCATTCATTATAAATAATAGTCTCTACAGCCAACAGGTTTGAACAGGCTTTTTTTTTTTTTTCAAACATGTAAACAAAAGTTTTCAAAATCACGTCTCTGTCATGTTAGAAAATTCGTGTAAGTGTGAAGTTACCTTAATTTTACTAATTGCTAATAGGCAATGCTTTTTTAATCGATCAAACATCCCATACTTGTACTTACTTTCCAAAGTTTCCCTTCCCCACAGTGATATTTCAAAATAAATGACAACCATTCTGACTTTCTCCTAACCTTTGGCAAGAAAGTGAATAAATATATTTCCTAAAATATGAAATTACTTTAAATGGTGTCAGAAAAATTAACCTTGCGCTTTACTGTTAAGATAATCATCCAGCATTCACTATTAATATTATGTCAAGCAGAATTGCGGTTCTGCTGTCAGAGGATGTGTTACATTACCTGAAAGTACTTTCTTGTTTTAAAATCTTTCCAGATGTGTAAGAGAAGCTAAACCGCATGGGGGCTTTGGCTTAAGCTCATAATGTTCTCTCCCAAACGCTGAATCTTTTTGTTTTTAAAATAGCTTCGACTTAGTGTCATTTCCCATGAGTCCCCCTGACTGGAACGGCAAACACAGAGCAACAGTTACAAAACATAGCGTGGATACTGTATGAATTATAATGACTGTTTGAAATGGTTTGGGAAAGCGCAGTCTCAGCAGGCCTAACAGCCAAACGATCAATCACGTCTCAGTGAGATGAGGAAGACTTCAGGAAAATGATGAGAATGATGATGACGAGGATGCGGGCTGGAGAGGAGTACAGAAGGGGAATTCTGAATTTCAGGGGTTGAGAAAGCACAGGACAAAACATACAGGATGAATGAAAACTTCTACTCTTCTATTGAGGATGCAAAGCAGCACATGCTGTACATACGGTACAGCATATTTTCCTTTTAGGTTGTACTGTATAATGGATGGTTCTCTTCCCAAACATTTCCCACATTTCATCCAGATGATATGGTGATTGGGACCAGGGCACTGTCCGTTAAAACAACAAAGGGCCAAATAGATTTACTAAAAGACACCTGAATCAATGTAATAATTAAACCGGGGCTGGACCCTAGATCACCGCAGTATTTTTATTTTATCCCCACAGGGTGAATCTGTTCTTGTCTGTTAAAGATGTTCCTTCTTTAAACCAAACGGCTTTTTCAAGTATAAAATCATTGGTATGGAATCTCCCTATTTATGTCACGGTGGCTGTGTTTCTTGGGGATGGATAACAATAGCTTGTTTTTGTTGCCTTGTCTGGTTGGCAAAATGCCTGTCCTTGGTCTCAAATCTGCTCCTTTGTTTAGAGATTTCTTTTCTGATTTCACATATCTCTTACACCTCTTTCAAACTAGTGGTGTCCTCCCTATCCAGAATTTGGACGTTGTTGTCGTGGAAGCAATGTTTGTTCTCTGAGAGATGCAAATGGACCACTGATTCATGACCAGAAGAAGTCAGCTGTCGATGCTGCACAATACATCTTTGAAGCCGTTGTTTTGACTCACCAACGTAGAGATCGTCACATTTCTCTGTACTTTTCAAAATTAGTAAATTTGCTTTTTGGGATTTTGTCCTCGGCATGAACTAGCTTCATTCTCAGGGTATTGTTGGATTTGAATCGCTTTTGTATCTAAAGTTGGAGGTTCTCTGACAAACCGGCCACCTAGGGGACCACCACATTTCGCCTCCTGTTTCTGATGACAGGATGTAATGGCTCTTCTTTTCTTGGCAGATTTTAAAAAGGCCTTCCTTGAATACCCACAGCTCGTACGAGTCTCCCATTAGCTCCTTCTGTCTGTATTAAAGCTTGCTTCCTTTCCTGCCTCCAAAGGACAGAAGGCTCAATACTGAGGTCAAAAGAAAAGTTTCACCTACCCACATGCACTACTACCTTCTGTTTGACTCTCATCACATACTAGAACACAAGCCAGGAGTTATCAGAACCCTCAAGGAGAGAGCAGAGAAAATTCCCACCACCAAAAACAGGAGACAGAAGGAGGAGCCTCACATCAGGAAGGCTGCAAGGCTCGTACTAATTGTTGGGATCTAAAGTGGCCATTTATTCTCCATTTATGATTCATTTTACCAAGGCACTGTATGGTTCAAGGCAAAAGTTTTTGAGAATGCCATTTTCTTTTCCAACATGACTGTGCTTCATTGTACAAAACTTAATAGAGTGAGTGCTTGAGAGCCATGTAGATCCATAATAAGTCATCCAATTTCAGTTCTTGTGGGTGACCCAATAACTTTGGATGTGAGGAAAAAAAATAACAACTCACTGTAGTCCAGTAAACATTACGCATTTACTTGTGACACTTTACTGTTTAACTGGATGGTGGAATCAAGCTGCAAATGTCACGGCAGCATAGAGTCTTTCCGCAGCCTTTACAACAAACAGAGGTATGTTTGTTTTCTTTTTCATTCCATTTCCAATCTGAATATTAACATCAAAATATATCCACATCAAGCGTCATAAGTACTATGGTATTCATGAAGGAAATGGTTTGCCTCCAAAGACATGATTTAATACACTTTGAAGTTAATACAGTTATTTTCAGGTGTGCCAGATCAAGTCATGGGAGAATAATCCTCGGGTTGTCTATTTCTTTAGTATTTTATTATTGGTGACATACTGGATTATTTCAGCATTTGTCAAAATAAAACCACGGGGAAGGAAAAATAATGGGTGGAGTACCTGATTGATTGGCAAAATGACTATAACTGAATGTTACATTGTGTGGAATGTTGGAAAAACTTTTCGTACTGCAGTCTCGGTGAAATGTATATTTGAATATCCAGCTATAAATATGCTTGTAAATATGTACATTTAATTAATTCCTTCTGGAATTCTGCAGTCATAGGTTATACATTATCTTTAAATAAATTATATGATGATGAAATGCACACCATAATTTTTACTGTTTTTCTTCCAGGTATCCATTTTTACTTTTTAGGGTCACTGGTCAGCTCCAGCCTAACCCAAGTGGTTTTGAGCAAGAGGGGTGGGCACATCCGGAAATGGTTTACTGTAAATGACAGGGCATTCCTTATTTCTATGAGTAATTTCATTATTAGTTATATCAATCATATTATTATCATTTATGTTTTGGAAGTTTTATTTTTATAGTTATTAACCAACACTTGACTGGTGGAAACTTTACAGCAAACATTCCAAATTATTGTCTTCATCCATTGGAATTTAACACTGAACTTGTCAATCAAGCCATGAGTACTGCAATGTATCAATCATCAGACTGACTCGGCACTGCAGAGTGCAGCCAGGGTGCACAAAAAATCTCCTGCCATACTCTGGTGTGAACTCTTCACCCATAATGCACTTGGCCTTCCTCCAGCCCTCCCTGAGCCTCCCAACTTTATCTTTTTCTCTCACGAGCCACAACAGCAGCATTTATGGACTCCGATCCATCACTCAAAGCGTTCTCTGTGCACCCCGGTGCCTGTCTTATTTAGGCTCTCATTCAACCATTTCAGGTATTTAGCCTGAGTGACAGCATTTAATCATGTGCCTCTGAAGAAATTGACATTGTTGTGGGGGAAAAAAAGATGAGCAAAGGTGCTAAAAAAAATGACAGCAAAGTTAGGAAAAGTGTTTTATGGGCTCTTGTAAGTGGGCGTGGAAGTGTGATAGCATCCACTTGCATGGATATCCAGCCAACAATTTTGCCATTGAAAGACCCCCATTGTTCCTACTTTGATGAATACAGCGCTGATAATGCATCAAATAATCAGCAGACATGGATCATAAAATTGTGTGTAAGAGTGACACCAAGTGAACATCATAAAATGCATTACTCCCCTGTCTAGGAATGTGTGCTCACAGTCGATCGTAGCCAATGATAAGGCACCATCTGTTACCCATGACTGCAACTTGTGTGCCGTCCCGGCCCACAAATACACATACACGCCGGTCTTGTCACTTGTTCCAAAGCCTCTCTCCATGCCCTAGATTATGAAAGGGTTTTGGTGTATCAGGCTGCTTGGTTTCCATTCTGTTATTGTAACGTCTTTGGGTGTCACATGTTGCCTTTCTTCCTCTCTTCGGTTTCTTACTAGGATTACATGAAATAGAAAAGGGGGTAAAGGGGTGGCGACAAGTGGAGCCACATCTCTGGTGATCATCTTCTGTGAATTTCGGGCCCCAGCGTGGCAATTTGGCTCAGCTCTCGCTAGGTTAAATTTGACTGGATGTGCCAATGTGTGTGTGTGTGTGGGGGGGTGGGGGGGGGACTGACTGACAATAAGAAAGTTTAAAAATAAAGGAGGGATATTATAACCATTTTTATTTCCCGCTATGTATGGTGTCTGCTTGTTGTGTTTGGATGTGATTCAGAAAGTTATATGGCTGCAATGGGGCACACAGCGAGGAGAAGGTGACTCCAGTTTAGTAAAATGGCCACAGGATTGTAATTCCATGAAAAGCTTTTACAATCTGCCTGACCTCACTGGAGTTTAATTAAAATGTAAGCAAAATGAATGTCAGCCCAAACAAATGGAAACGTTTTAAGAGTTCCAACTCCCCACGCGTCGTCTTGTAGTCTCTCGTGAAAGGCAACAGAGAAATTGTACTTCATAATCAAAGTGCCTGATTTGCATTGTTCTCTTATCTGATGCTGGTTCACAATGAAGGACTGTTTTCAAACAGCTGGATCAGTCAAGTTGGAAATAATAGCTTGCTTTATGGCTGTACTGTATGGAAATGGAATGTGAAGACTAATTCGATTATTTTTATTATTATTATTGTTTGTTTCATGATGCAATGTCAACACCTCACCATCCCACAAGATCAATAGGAATTTGTCAACAACTAGTCGACACATGTTTTAATACTTTCGTGTTAGGCAACGTGAGGCAACCTTGTAAAATTACAAGGATTTTTGACAGGCCTTTACTTGACCCACATCCAGATTCGGGTTGGATTTTATGACACAATACTAGGCACCATGTCAGTGGTATTTTGGCCTCGGCCTTTTCTTTTTGTGAGACATCAGGCTTTCTTCAAATCTAAAGTGACATATATTAAACTGGATTTTTCCATTAAAATAAGAAACGTTCAAATAATCTGTTACAGAGGGCAATGTATAGCCATCATGAAGCATTGATTTAATTTACAATACTCCAAAATGTGCATTGTCATAAAAGTATATAAAGTAGTAGGTAACAGTTCTTAATAATGATGTCTAACAGAAATGAGAATACAGTATGTGCTTTTCAGGCAAGTCACTTTACACAAATTTAGGCCATTTAAAATTTCATACTATGAAAAAAAAATCAGGGAAATAATCCCTAATTTACTCACTGAAGTGAGGTCAAGAGATTCATGATGGAGGGTAATCGATATTTGTAATAACAAAGAAATGAATGGGGCGTAACATTCAAAACTAAAACTATTTTTTGTTGTTGAGGAATTCAACTAAATGCTGTCAATATTTAGAAGAGATGTTTTCTTTTTTTTTGTATAATGTTGCATGGAAGGAATTGTTGCATTCTACATTTTATTTACAATACAGAGGTTATTGATACTGTACTGTACAGTATTGTATTAAACATTTCAGAAACAAATATTGCAATAATGTTCATTTAGGCAGGGCAACTGTGTCGTACTGTAAAACTTACACTGTTGGATGTTGTAATACATTTATTAAGCATTGTATATGCTTGTACTTATGCTAAGGTACCGTCACTGCATAACTATAAGTAGTTGAAGTGAAATGGAAAAGGAAAGTCTATTTAATAGTTTTTAATTTAGTGAAATAAACAATGTTTTCACGTACCCTTGAATAGTTTTTGCAGAATGGCTTCGTGGCACATTCAACATTTCACCTGGAAGACATTCCAGATTCTCTCTCACTGTATCACACCCTCGGCATCTTTCCCCATGGGTGTTGGCTGCCAGCAGGACCAGTGAGTGCTTGGCAGGGGAACAACAAGGTCCTGGATCATGAAGGTTTCAGGGATTGAAAGGGAGGTTGTGGGATGTTTGGAAAAGAGCTGCCATAAGTTCTGCTGCGGTACTAACTGAGAGGTTGTCACGACTAACTTTCCACTACGTGACAGGCAGAATCCATATGGGATGAAGGCTGTTCTCCTCCATGAATATCTATCGGGATTACGTGCAATGTTTGTTTATCCAGATAAGAACTTGAAAACTTGGAAACTTTAGAACCAACCATAAAATGTGAGCCCCAATTTCAGATCTGTGAGGCGGTTTTGGTAGCAGCAAATCTAGCACGGAACAATTTTTCGGGTATCATAACATTTTATTGTATAAAGTATATTACATATTTTTATGTATTAATATTACTTGGTGTTATGAGTCCACTATCCTCCTGATGTCCATGCCTGAGAATGTAGGCTACTCACTGTGCAAAAAAATTAGAAATTATCGCAACCTCCCGTCCCCCATGAATGTAAAACCCTCAGGATGAATTAAGAAGTAACTGGAAGACAGTCAAAGCTGAGGGTAGCAAATGTATTGCCATGTACAGTACTTTGCTGTCACACCACTACGTTTTTGCCTCCAAAGTCGCCGCTTCTTCACTTGAAACCGACATGTTGCAAGGTAATCAGGTGTGATTTCGAGGATGCATCTCAAAAGTACAATAGTTTTGGTTTTTTTTTTTTTTTTTTTTTTTTTTTTTTTTTAAGAAAGCTGTCCAATCTGTCAACGAATGTCACTAATTCAATGCTACAGCCATTTGCAGAGTTCAGCAACCACACAACGAGAAAACAAACAAACAAAGAAAGTTTTTTTGACAGGGTGTTATTTTACAATGACAAGAACTGGTGCATATCTGCATTTCATACTTGGAGCTTACACATGAGATTGTGGATATGAGTTATCGGGTGCCGTGAAAGCAGAAAATACGGCAAGAAGACTGACTCTCACCCCACCCTCGTCAGTTTGTTCCCTCACACCTCAGACAGCAGACAACTCAGCTGTCCTGCTTCTTCTCTGCTAAGGTGCTAACAATTTGTGAGAGGAGATTCCCTGACCAGATTTTGGCTTTCACGTGAAACCTGTCACTGGTGTGCACGCTTTTGAGGCGTCTGGGTCAGGAAGTTGTCGGCGTGATTGCAGGCCCGGCGCTCCATGAGGGGAACCTGATGGTGGGCCAAACAGTTTGACACACTTGGATTCTTAGAGCCTCATTCAGCAGATGTGTGGAGCACGTGTTGCCTAACCAGACCTGAGAATCTGATAGCAATTAATGACATCCAAGCCTCATATTCTTGGCGTTTGCTCACTTTATAAAACTGACATGGAGAAAAGACAGAGACAACAACGTTGAGGTGTAGGAAAATACATAAAGTCGAACAAGAAATAATTGGGCCAAGAAAGTCTTTTTTTTTTTATCATGGTGAAGAAATTACTATATGGTCCGGACTGACCACCTACTGCACATAATGAAGCCTAACAAAACGCATCATAAGTACAAATTCACCTACGCAGAATTGTTGGTCACCATAAAATGAAGCGATCATGCCCTCATTGAATATTTATTTACCACGTTATGCAAAGCTATTTGTAGAATATGAATAACCCTTTGTAATAATCACAAGATTTTTTTTTTTTTTGTAGCAGCAGGTTGCTTTCTCATCAGTGGATGTATTTCGCATTTCAATAAAACTTTTTTAAAACACACCTTTAAGTCGATTGTTCCCATGTCTTAAAATTCAACTGAGGTTTGGGGGACAATTCTTCTAAATACGAGCTTTTGACCCAATGTTTTGCCTTAGTATCATATGATTATTAAATCCAACAAGCCTGTTTTGCTTTTTGTTTTTTTTTTTTTGTTTGTTTGTTTTTTGATGGGGTTCTTTTATGGTGCTCCTACAGAACCTGTGAACGTAAAAGCGTAAAAGCATAAATGGAACGTGATGTGCCGTTAAAAATCCGTTCACATCTCGACTCGTCTTCTCAGTTCAATATTTTGAAAGCAGAAAAGTGAGCTGCATTTATTTTTTCCAGTCTGACTCCTTTACCAAGTGTACGCAGTTGAGTACATATTTTGTGTAACTATACCTTCATAATTTCATTTGAGACCTGTTTGACTACTAAAAATGTGAACATGTTCGCCTGTTAAACACGGAATAACATATTAGTCACTGTATTGTCTATATAGTTAATAAAGATGTTGTGATGGCAACAGTTGGATCCTATATCAAATGTATTCATAATCAATTATTAAAATTCCTTTTACATTCAAGGAATTTAGATATTTTAGCAAGGTTATAATCTGAATGAATTTTTTTGATTTAAATGATAAGATTCTCAGTTTTGGTATAAAACACCCAGCAGACCTTGATTTTCCATGAAGTGGTAATTTTATTTATTTATTTATTTATTTGACATTTAGCATTTAGTAATGGTTAAGTAATTTTACCTAGTTTCCCTAAAAAACAATCTGTGCAATTTAAATTTTTATAATGGAACAAATTTTAATGTACATTTGTTTCTTCTTTGTCCAAAAAATAGCTCAATGGAATATGCATTTATTTTATTCATTTTAGCCTGGACTGCCTTAATTTATAAGCATCAAAACTAAAAAAATGACTGTGACATACATTCGGGCTTTATTTTAAAGGGGTTTTTTTCTTTTTTTTTAATGGCAAAATATCCATAAATCAAGCCTGGTAACAGCTAGCTGCAAGTTCAAAGTCCTAATCAAGTAAAAGCCATAAATGCAAATAAGAGGTTAAACCGAATCTGAATGATGAGTTGGAAATAATCTCTCACACATATGCAATGATAATGTAAATAGAGGTATTGATTTTTTTTTAAATAAATTACAATTGATATTGAAGACTTTCACACATGCAGAGGAATATTGTTAATTGTTCTTTGACATTTCACTAGTCAGCAACGCCCTGCTGCGTTGCCTAAAGATTTCCAGTTCATCAGAAGGTCAGCTCTCTTCCTCCATCTCTCTCTCGCTCTCTCTTTCTCTCGTTATTTGATGATTACTCAACTCTTCAGCAGCATCAGCACCCAAATGAAGGTGATGCACTGCCACCAAGTGGTCAATATAGGTAGCGTAATGAAATACTGTATTGTAGATATTGTTTTTTGTTTTTTCCAGCTCTGTTTGGCTATTTCAACCTGTGAACTTGGGTTGAACCCTGTGTCATTCAGAGTTCACAGCGTCGGTGTTGTTGTCTAAGCTGCCTTTATTATAATAATAAAGACTCAAACACATGGCGCATATGATGGGCCTTTTTGGCACAATCACCATTTGGGTTTATTATTCAAACTGTACAGATTAAACCTAGAAATTCATGTCAGGCAAGGATATGGCAATTTTTCTCCATGCAGAACTATAGATTATTTCTAAATCTAGTATTTTCTTTTTGCTTGTAATTATGCTTGATTGTCACTGAGTCATATGAAACACCATAAACGGTATTCTATACGACGTAGAATAGATGAACAGACTCTCCCCTTTGTCTTTATTTCAGTTGTTTTGATCACAAACATGAATGACAAAAAAACTATGCCTTCCAGTATTTTTTACATAAATAGTTTTGTTGTTTTGTTTTGTTTTGTTTTGTTTTGTTTTTGTGCTGTGGCACCAATGGGGTAATCCACAAAATGAGCAAGAGACAAATTGATCAAGAGAAAATCTTTTTGCATTAAAAAAATAAAATGACCTCCTTAAATGTACTTTCTGGTTCATTTTATGTATTGAATTTTCATCAATTTAATGCCAATTCCAATTTGTGTCAACAATTTTTGATGGAAATACATATGGTCAGTGTTAAATGTTAATGCAGTAAAAGACTGTAATTTTTCTCAAATATATTGGAATATCTCAAAAGAAAATAGATATTAAAAAAACTATAGACATACATTATAATTAAATAATTGAACTTACTGGTACTACAATAAGTGTCTTTCTAACTACAGTTATAAATATTTAAAGACTGAATTTTCTATTCATCACACTTTTTTTGGGTGGGGGGGGTTAGTGGACGGTATGTAAATTACTCCACATGGATTTGATGATGTGTACTAACTTTGAAGAAGAGTTCTGATTATACCTTGGACAAATTCCACAAAATCATGGTCAACGAACTGAGTTTCGTGTGCAACAATGTTGTTTCTTTCGGCTTATCCCTTTCATGGTTGCCACAGCGTGTCATCTTTACGCCAGATGCCCTTCCTAAGGCAAGCCTTCTCAGGGAGTGGAGGCCCCAGTGAGATACAAACCCACAACCCTGGTTTACCAAACCAGCGCTCTAACCACTGAGCTACGGGGATGAATTTAATAGCATTGACTAATTCACAAAGGATGAATATTCAAACAGATATAAGAACACAAGAAACGGAGAATTGTTGCTAGCGGTGACCTTGATCCATATGTCACGCACTGGCGGTTTGTGTACTGAGCTTTCTGCATTTACTTCTGCTCCGTAGCACAGAAAACAGCTGAGCCCTGCACGTCAAAATCTATCATTGCTTTTACTCCCATGACGTGCATATGACCGGCAGCAACATAGAAGTGATGGAGGCGAAGGGACACAAGACGCTAATGAGCATGCTCAGTACAAGCAAAGAGTAAAGAGTACACAGGCATTAGGGGGAAGGGGGGAAAAAATGGGCCGTTGCCTTTCGGGGTACTCCTTGACTGCAATTGTTCCAACCACTCTGATTTATCTTAATGAGTCCCAATCCTCTGTTTAGTACACAGTGGACCCACAGATAAGATTGTTCTTACGAGACCCTAAATCCCAGCACCCATCATTTTGTTTGCTCTATGCAAATCCCAATGAGGCATCAAGCTTCATTTAAGGCATTTAAGGAATTGACACTAAATTTCGCCATTAGTGCTCCTCTGTAACAATACATGTTGAAGTAGTGCGCAAAAAGCCAGCGGCAGCTTGACTGGAGATCCAGGTCCCAGGCGATGGCAGCGGTCAAGAAAAGATTCCGAGGGGCTCTGTTGACTTATATTGTGACTCTTCTTTGGTGGGCCCCAAAAGAAGTACTTTATTCCAACATATCAACGGTGGAAAGTCATGCATAAAAGCCTGAACAAGAGATGTCAGCGGTGGAACTTACCTTCATTTTGTGACCCATAGATCTTAGCTCTATGTGGGCCACATTTTGTCCCCATTTGAAATGCTTGCGAATTTTTCCAAAAGACACCAACGCATAGGGTAATAACTTCAGCACTACGTGTTTAACATTTTATGAAGCAATATCTGTGTCACATTCGATTAACTCTATGGCGAGGATGCCATAGAAAAGAACGTCCTCATAGAATTACTAATAATTTATGTACGATCCTATTGTACAAATAGAAAAGGGGGATAATGTGATCAGACACAGACACCTACACACACGTGCATACCTACACACACACAAAGATTTGTGTAGCGCCTTTAAAGCAATTTTGAGCCATAACAAAAGATTAGAGCTGTTCTGGACTACTGGCTCCAGGATTGGAACATTTGATTTAACTGCAGGATCTGTTTTCTAAACTTAACTGGGTCAGGTGATGCAGACTGATAACAATCAGAATTGTTTCCAGGACAAGACGGGTAATGTATTTGGCCACCTGCATGAGTCCCACTCCAAATATGATCACACGCTTATGCATGTACGGGATTTGTGCACACAAAAGGAATAGCATTCACTATTAATTACTTTTTGATGCTGGTTGTGCGAAAAAATGAAAAAAAATACTTGACTATAGTTACATTAATTTATTTTTTACTTATTTATATACTGAATGTATTATACAGTTGACATGCATAATATTAGCTAATATTTATATAATAATATGGCAATCATTTATTTATAAATGTGCTTCTGAAAAGGAAATATATTTTTATATTCTCTTCATTAGAAGTTTGTACTATTTATTGGTATGTATATTGAAAATAACAAGGTAGCTATATTAAAAATAACTATTTCAGTACTAATTACCATACTGTTTATTGTTTTATGTAATTTAGTTTGTACATTACACTGAAAATCAGATTTTGAGTAAAAACATTAAGCTTAGGGCATATATCTTACATATAGAGTATTTCAAAATGTAGTATAGCGGCACCAAGGCCATTTAATAAGGCAAGCATGATTACATTTTGTTCATCTGGGGAAAATTGCACTGTAATACTCCACTGAATTAATGTATTCTTCGTAGAAGTAGTAGTAATAGTAGGAGTAGCAGCAATAATAGTAGTATCATCATACTATTATTTTTTATTAGTATTATTATTTTAGTATTAGTATTTAGTATTAGTAGTAATAGTTGCAACATCATTTTATTAGCTATTAATTATTATCAATTAATAGTAGTCGTAACATCAATTACTATTTCAGTAGTAGTACTATAGTGATATATTTTTAAAAGTAGTAGTAATAGTAGTAGTAGTACTAGTAGTAGTAGTAGTAGTAGTAGTAGTAGTGGCATTAATAGTAGCAGTAGTATTAATAACATCATCATATTGTTATTATCAGTAGCCGACGGAGTAGTTACATCATCAATTTGTTATCATTATAATTATCATTATTATTAGTAGTAATAATGTCATCATTTTAGTAGTAGTAGTAGCAGTAGCAGTGGCATCATTTTATTATTATTTGTCATAGTAGTTGTGTTAGTAGTAGAAGTAATAGTGGTAGCAGTCATAGTTCTTGGTATTTTGTTTATAATGATCATAAAGCAAGGGGCACAATTAATTTAATATGTACCAAAAAACGCGAGATAATGGTTGCATGCAGGCCAGTATACAAAAAAAATTTGAAATATTACAACAGGATGCATTACAGTCTGAGTGGCACCATGAGATGTAATTTAAAAGCAAATCAATAAAATAATTGTGTCTTGGATGACATTTATGGTTTATATTAGTTATTTTTGGTGGTTCATGATCCAGTGTGGCACCTAAAAAAACACTTGTGCTAATATAGCCTATGTTTTCTTTAACAAAAATATTAATTTACTTGGAAATTGACGGACACAAATGTAATTAAAGTATTTAAATAGATGACCAATAGCATTTTCATGTTGTGTATTTTTTCTGCCTCAAATTACATCACAGAAACAACATGAAGCATGAATATGAGAATATTTGTTGAGAAGAATTGTAGAAGGATTGAAAGATTCGACCCGTCCCAATTAAGGTTTTGATTTCATGTTCTCCCTGTGGGTGCGTAGGCTTTCTCCAAGTACTTGTGTTTCCTACGACATCCCAAAAACATATATGCTAGGTTAATTGAAGACTTTAAATTGCCCATAAGTACGAATGTGAGTGCCAATGGTTGTTTGTTTGGATGTGCCCTGCGATTGGCTGGCGACCCGTTCAGGGTGTACCCCCCCTCTCGGCCAAAGACTGCTGGGATAGGCTCCAGCATGCCCGCGACCCTTGTGAGGATAAGTGGTACAGAAAATGGATGGATGGGTGGATGGTCGGGTTTTATTTTGGCTCAAAAGTTGTCAGAAAAAGTTAGTTAAATTCAGGTTTTATTTGATTTTAGTAAATACTATTCAGTGTTTTTAATCAACGATTCACGTGACTAATAGTGTACATGATACTGTGTATTTTTGTAAGATTGGGTGCTGGGGAGGAACTGATCTGAAACTGATTTGATTATGGAGCTGAAAAAGTCCAGGGTTTCTCCAGTGGTCTTATGGAGGTCAGGTTACTGAGAGGTCAGAAAAGAGTCACATTATGTTTTGCAATTATGTGGCATTTGTCTTTGCACTGCGTAGGTGAGACTACCCCGATGTCTCTTTGACACATCAGAGTAAAACTATTCTTCTATAATTTGGCTGACCTTAATTAGTACGATTATGTATCTCCGTGGACAACTGGTCAAACCAATTACTTTTTACCACTTGATAAGTTGACTAATGCTCTCACACTTCAAAATAGCAGTGCAAAGATTCAAACATTTCTACAATTGTGGCTTCTGCTAAACAAAATACATATTGTTAACGTACTTATCACATATTGTATTATCTATCAGCCTATCAGAAAACAGCGAAATAGCTATTTGAACTGACATTAGCCCAACAATAATGTCAGACACTGTTATAATTGAGTCCGCTATAGCTTTTAGTTAATATGAAATAGTACAAGAAAGAAATACAACAGAAAATGAGGCATAAAAGATGGTCATGCTGTTTATACCTTTGCTCTGCTGTTAACGTGCTGATCAAAAACTAAAATGTGCTTTGGTGCAAATGTGAGGAAGAATGGTTGTTTATACAGAATGTGAACTGCGATTGATTGGCAACCGCTCTATAGTGTGACCTTCGCTCTCACCCAAACTAAGCTTGGATGGATCTTTAAAGAGCATAAAGGGTATAGAAAATGATCCAAGTCAATGGGAATTGCAATTATACTGTACATTCCTGTACTGTACATACTTCCACTACACAAAGAAGAACAAGGCGGTCCTTCAGTGTGGCACAGAGCTTAATTGAAGGTAATGTGGCAACATGAACGTCCAAATGGGCTCCAAGAAATCAGATCCAGTACTAGAAGATAAGCAATGGCCAAAATATTGAAGACATACTGAAAAAGGTAAATTATGTTACTCAAAACTAGATTGTTAATAAAGTTCAGCTGCTTACTCGGGATCGGGGCCCTTCTCAACAGGCGAAGCCAAACTAAAGCTGTGTCGGCCATATGCACTCTCCAAACAGTCGGCTTCAGTCTCCCTCTCCCTAATTGGATTTAATGAGTGATTGAACAACACAGCACCGCCCCATCAAATCAAACTGCTACTGTCCACTGCACTTATGTTTGGGTCACTACTCTGTAATGCTAACATGTATCAGAACCTTATATTCTGCAGGGCTCCTGCCCTCCTGCCTCAGTTCCGTGTCTTTCTCTCACCCTCCATTGCGCCCCCAAAGTTGTGAACATTCCCACAACATGGGTGGGCCCTAAAAAGGGCGTTTGGCCTGTTTTGTGTCGAGCTCAGGGTGCGATCACACCTGTAGGTTAAAGGAGAATAAGAGAATGAGGTAGAGGGAGGTAAGTGTATAAGACTTTTTTTTGCATTCATGTATGAACTAGAGCAGAGGTGCGAAATGAGTCGATCGCGATCCTGTGGTGTCACTGCGCATGTGCTCATAAAGCCGTGCCCTAGCGAGCTGGCCTCTTCTTTATGTCTCTTGGTTTCTGCTTTCTTTCTTGCTTTCTTGCGCCGATACACTTACATTCCACCCAAACCTTACTTACTCGTTTTCTTCATTGGATTGTTGTATATTCTTGGCCTCGTAGTGTTTTTCTTACAAATATTTACAGGAATTATGCATTTGCTACACCATTAGCATAAGTTCGTGACGGACTACAGCGCCATCTGATTTGCATACAAATTTGGCATAAGAACAGAACGTTGTCGTAAACAGAGAATCCGCTGACATGTAAACAAGATTTTACTTTTGGCGTCCACTAAAAATTACATATCTTAACTGAATAGATGAATGACGATTTTTTTTTTACAAAATCCTTGCAAACAGCTCTCATATTCTGATAGTTAGCACCTTAATCACTTTTCCCATTACTTTTATTTTAACGTTTACATATGAATCTAAAAGGACTATGTTTATAAAAGATGCTCATCAGCATGAGAGAAATTCTGGATTCCAAGGTTTGTCAAGCAGGATGCTTCCGGGGCTGTGCGCTTTGCAAAGAGGACAGAATAGTCCTCCACTCAATTTATAAGGCTAAAAACACGTCATTATAAAGGCAGAGGGGGAAGGCCATGGACCTGAGATAGGGAGGGGGCCTGTTAAGTTTGTTATGAGGGTCAACATAATTTCTCACCATTTGTTGGGGACTGCCATTCCCAGGTATTACATATTCTCTATATCCATCATAACATCCCCAACCCACTCCGTAGAGAGAGCAAGAGACATTGTAAATTTAATTATACAATAATTTGCAATCTGTTGAGTTTGTTTACTTCATTTGGTTTCATCCTCAACATAAAAAGCAGCATTTGCTCATTTTTTTGTTGTATTTCACATTTTATTATACATTAATATGTAGTTGTAGGTATACAAAGCCCACAAAGAAATAACACTCAATCACTTAATCTCAGAATCATGTTTTTTATTTTCCCTGAGTTTCAAATTGGACTCTGTCCTATATTGAATAATTTGGATTTTAGATTAGAGCTAATTGCTAAGTTTGAGTGTATCAATAGATTCACTGTAAAATTCGCAGGGACAACTTGTGAATTTTCAAAATTTACCAGATTAGTAACATTTGAATCATTTATATTACATATACAGTATTGTAATTCCATTTGGAACAGTAGAGGCACCAGTAAACATTTCAGGTTATACTGGAAGTAGATAAATTACATTCATATTATAATGATACACATTGATCTCAATTAAAACAGGTAAATATATGAAATAATTATAGCATCATTTCAAAGTGGCAGTAATGCAAGCACTTGATTTAATGTGGGATGCACGTTAATACAGAATTAGTTCATCTCACAGACAAAAAAATGCTTTTTGATGAAAAAAAGGTGGATCTTGGATTTTTTTAATTCTTAATCCATTCTCATCTTTATTCTTAAAGTGTACTCAATTTATGTATACAATATAAACATATGTACAGTACGTACATAAAACATTTAATATACACCTAAATTATTTAGGAAAATTAAACAGTTGATTCTATACATGGCAAACTCATTCTAGTGGCATCCAAATTTTGATAACAACCTCCAAAATGTATTTGACAACATGGCTGCAATAAAATATCAACAAAATTGGCAGTTGGAAGTCTCACAAAAAAAAAAAAAAACGTGCGAGAACACTACACATTATCGAAGAAAGAAGCATATAACAGGACATTATCCCCACTACACTAATCAGAAAATGACAAATGATATTTAAAATTTTAACTTATCAAGTTACAATACTATAATGTTGCATTGAATTTCTTTTGCGTATAAAGCAAAGGATGCAACATCATTTCACAAGCAGAGAGGGAATATCAAATAATATTCCTTTGTGCCTTGTGGGCGAAATTTGATTGAAATCAAAATTCACTAAATGCTGAAGGTAACGAATGCAATAGAGGAAAAGTATCCTGGTCTTCACTGTTCACTGTGTGATGATAACATGACGATAATGGTTATAGCCATGCATGGCCGCCGTCATCACAGCACTGAAGAAATGTATGCTTTACTGCTGGAATCTATATTGCTGCTGACACTTTGTTTGCGTACAGTAGCTCTACCATCAGACTGATGTACCTTTTTTCTTTCTCGTGCATTCCATTGCGGAGGCCGACTAACACTTCCTTTTATTCTCAGTGCTCTTTGCTATTTTTTTTTCCACACTTCTGGTCTCATCTTCCCTCCCCGAGTTTCCCCGATTCGTGTTCGGTTCAGCAGCAGGGCACTGGGTCACGACACTGGCTTGATTTTCACACCGCTCCCTCTATTGAACGACACGTCACGTTAATCGGGGTTAACAACTGCGGCGGTGCCTTGCTGAGCGGGGCTCCCATCGGCTTAACGCGGCCTGGCTCTGGTGATACAGATGGGCTGGTAATCTGTGGTCTAGTTGAGAGTGCAGGCACTTCTCGGCGGGCTGACTGCCTATCTTGGGCTCACGGTGCAGCGGTTAGTTGAAAATTTAAATGGTGTCACAGGGGCTCAGACCCACATCACCATAGAGTAGTTATACAGATATGAGACAAAGCAACATGGCAGCCATTCTAGTGCCCGTGTCGAGATTGTTGAGATTTTTTTTACTCTAGGTGACGAGCATTTTCTTTAAACTCTACTCTTTATATTTTGACCTTTCATTTACAGAGACCAATACATTTAAAAGACGTATCATGTAAAAATAAAACACTAAAACTGGTAAAACAATTTTGAATTGACAGTTTAATGTTCCACCCCAGCTCAGTAGATGGCAAGCGTGTGAATATCAAAGGGGTTGACAAATACTAAAATAGGGCAGGCCAATCCATGTATCATTTGTTCTTTGCATTTTAAATTGTCAAACAAAAAATTTAAATGTCTATTCAGTTGATTTTATGACAACACACACAAAAAACTCTGACATTTCTTACATGAATTGGATTGTTGGCTTCATGCTAACAACATGGGTTCAACTGATGTGCAAGATATGGTTTCATCAATGCTCTTTGCCTGTCTGATTGTATTGCTTTCAACGTATGTCCAAACGGAGCGCCACGTGCACTAGTAGACTTGGAGAAAATCACTTCAATGACACCTCTGTTTTCATTTTTTAACCATTGTACGATACATGTTTTTTGTGTGTGTGTGTGTGTGTGTGTGTGTGTGTGTGTGTGTGTGTGTGTGTTCGCATCCTGGTTGGAAATCTTGTTTTGTTTTTTTGTATTTTGATGCTGCCTTGCTAATTGCAAATTGATCAAAAGAATCATATGATAAGTAAGTTTCTTTCGGCTTGTCCCATTAGGGGTCGCCTCAGCATGTCATCTCAGATGAACGCACATATTTGTTTGGCACAATTTTTACACGAAATGGTCTTCCTGATGCGAACCTCTTAGGGAGTGGAAGCCGAGTGGGATAAGAACTCATGACCCCGAGTTTATCAAACCAATGCTCTAACCACTGAGCTATGGGGGCCCTAAAAATATGATAAGTAGGTAATTCACTATGATGAATTTGAATCTTGGAAGTGGTCATTCTTGTAATGTCAAGGCCTACAACAATGGCCTCGACAACAATTATATTTATATTGCACATTTTAAGGGAACCAACGATGTGGCATAGTCTGATGATGTCAAGATGTAAAAAATTTTATTATCGTCACAATATGAAAAATAATTGAACTTTCCTTTTATTAAATATAAGAAAATTGTAGTTATTGTTTTCCATATTCATATGTGATTGGCTGACAACCATTCCGGGGTCATCTTTCACTAAATGTCAGCTGGCAATGGCTTACAAGTCACCCACAACACAAATGAGAACATGTGGCATAGAAAAGTCCATACAATATGTGAAGTTGGATAAACATTGAAAACATTTTCATTGTATTATTCCAGTGATTTCTGGAAAACTGCATTTGGTATAAAATGTGCTAATCCCTAACCTTGAGGCCATACAGTACTCTCAAATAAAGCTGTTATGATGCAATATCATGGTGAGAGGTAAATTGATCCAGACTGCTTGGGAGAAAAGGAAGCAACTTGCAGTACAGTGATATTAAAATGGTCAAAGTAAAATTATTATGCAAATAATTTGAACAGGTGACTTCGGGGGCCTGCTTGAAATTGTAATGAGTACTGTACTTTTGAAAATAAGACAAATGAGTAAATGTGTCTTATTGCTGCATTATTGGCTAGCACGAGCCTTTTCTGTATCTATATAAAGAGGGTTGGATGAGGATTTTCATTAAAGAAACGTGGTAACCTGTGCTTCTGAAAACCTACCGTTGTGCAAAATAAATCAAACAAAAACAAAAAAACTCACAAGACTACAATAAAGACCACCCCTCATCCCTAGTGTTTCTAAACAAAAGGCTTACGTGAGTGAACGTCAGCTTCAAAAGTGCAGTGCAGTTTTTTTAAATGAAAGCAAAATTATCTCAACTAGGCAAAATATAAATGCACACTTTTGGATTAAAAAATTACAGAAACTGGATTAGAGCTGGTAAGAGGGTCAGGGTTTGAATTCAAATCCTACTGAAGTATCAAGGTCTGTTCTTCCCTCCGAAAGAACCACACAAAGAAAGGGGTTAAAGGTTAAAAAATAAAAAAAATAAATAAATAACTTAGCATTCACATCCAAAGTATAATTTTCTTTGAAATATTGAAGATGGGGGGTTTTCAAGCAAAGTATGACTGAAGCGTGACGGGTTTGGCAAATTCAGTGCAAGAGTATCTGACCAGTTTGCATTTCACTCAGTACTGGCTGTAGGTTGCACATATTTCATTATTTATTCACTCGGAGTCAGGGGGAGCATTACAAAACAGTGGGGGAAAAAAAACGAAAAAAGTTTATAGAGACAATTTTTTAAAATAACTAAACCTGGAACTTAAGTTAAAATTTTAAATTAAGACTCGTCTCCATCTCTTACCATCATAGCCCCCATGCAAAGTAGGAGCTTTTGTTATTGCACCCCTAACCACTATTCTTATCCACTCTTTTAAGACCCATCAGCATCTTGTTTTTGAGACAGTGCACCTCTTCAGCGCTACATGTTTTATTGATCCAAACGGCCCATCGTACGGACACTCGCATACTTTCACAGGTTTTTTGCTGGTGCCACCATTTTGATTTGACTCTGTAATGGAACACATTTGCAAAAAGGAATGTGTGACACAATCTTGCAACTAAATATTTTACCGGCCTGACATTTCATGCTCAAGATTTCAAGTATACTGCTATTTATTCCCATCTCGGTTAGTGTCATGAAAGTGTTGTGAAGTGTATCCTTCTTGAACCTTCAACTTCGTGCCCGATGGACGCTGCAGTGCACGTAAAAAAAGTAAAAATGGATGGAAATTATGATGTGCCGGTATGGTTATACCCACGGTGATGTGAGGCTACACAATGTCAGCATCACACGCACAGAACATCACCGAAATTTATCCCAGGCAAATCATTAACGAAGCCCGGAAGATAATTTAAAAAAAAAAAACAATAAAAATACTCAAGCCCTACTAAACTCTGCATGCCCTCATTCCCCTCCTAGAGAAAAACACAGTTCACCGAAAGTTCACGTCTGTTTTATTGTCGATGCTGGCCTTATATGCCTGAAACTACCCCTGCCATTGGCTGAAAACAAGGAACCAAACATTGCTCGACTACTGTTGATATGACACTTGACGTGTTCTACACCTCTGACCCTGATATGCAGGGTCGCTGTTCGGTCAGATTGGTGCTGGAGGCCAAGTGTGATTGGACTTTGTGTGTCTGTGTGTGCATGGTTGTGTTTAGGGGGGGGGAGACCTTTTGAGATTGCGGGGTGTGGACAAGTAGAGGCAAAAGCTCAAAATATCTCTATTTGGTCTGGTGACATTTCAGAATCTGCACCGCCCTACATAAAACAAGTTCAACTGGAGTTCATGGTTGAAGCCACACCCACTCGCCATCATGACACCAGGCGGGCGACGCTTCGCCATGGGCAAGAAACGGCTCAACTTGTCGCTCGTTTTCAGTTCTGACACAGTAATGACACCCAGTGGGCCTTCGTCCACAGCAACATTTTAGAATTGCTGGAAACTGCAATTTTGTTTTACACAATTACAAAAAAGCATCATTATTTTATTTCAAAGCAGAAATTTTAAAAACTCTAAATAAATGCTCTCACAAAACAATAATTGCATAATCTGTAAATAATGCATTAGACTGCTACACGATGAAAGGTTTGTGCCACAGCTGCCCTAAGTATCCAAATTCTTTTATATGATTAATAATATTTCACCTATGCGTGCGTGTGTGTGTGTGTGTGTGTGTGTGTGTGTGTGTGTGTGTGTGTGTGTGTGTGTGAGTGCGTGTGTGCGCATGTGTGCGCACATGGGCCTCATTTGTATTTTGTATATAACAAAGAAATGTATTCATTTTCAAAAATACAGTATAAATGATGAAATTTAAAAAAATATTGAATTGCAGTATAACGATATATTCAATGATATCAGCAAGGATAGAACATTTCTATAATACATTTTGTACTTTTTTCTTGCAATTTATGAACCAAATTAAAGAATATAGAAAAGTATGGATTATAAAATCTAGCTAAATGAATTTACTTCATACTGTATATTGTTCTGTTTTTTCTGATAATTTGTTATCGCAATGTGTTTTTTATGTTGTGTATATTTAAATTCAACTTAAAAATAAGGATACAAGGGAAGAATATTTTTTTAATAATTTATATCTTTATGTTTGAATAAAAAACAGCAATTATGGTTAGTTGTATCAAGATTGATAGCTACATATAAAATGAAAGCACTGAAATATTTTAATCAACATTCATTAAGGGTTATTAAAAAACACAATTTAGCTAATAATTAAATTTCTCTGATCACAATATTTGGGGATTTTTTGGGGGGACTAATTGAAATTGTTAAATATTAAAATGTTCACTTTGGAAAATAACTGAATACAGCAATATGTTTAACTGCACATACAACTAAATGCCCACTGCAAAAATTACACTTGCATGAAGTTACATTGTCAGCCACTTTAGTTGTCCAAGTGTGCTCACTAGTGGCAATTATAGGTACCACATCATAACCAGAAATAATTTTTGTTATGCCAACTTGAAAGCAATACAGCAGTTTATCCTATTCCTATATTAACCAATTTATACATCAGGCATATATAAAGGTCATGTATGTCATACACTGTAGATTTTTTCAACCCATAATTTAAATCAGGAAACAATTATTGACATTGTTAGTGCACACAAAATGACAATTGGACACATAATGTCAGCTGGATTCAAAATTTCCATGGGAAATGTACATAGTCACCAAGTAAGTCCTTTGATCTTCATTTGTGTGCAAAGTTGTTGAAGGACTGGGCCCTGTGGTACGAGGCAAGGGTAATGCAACAAGGAACCTTGGGGTTCAAAACAGAACCTTCTGCTTTTCCTTGGCACAAAGGGAAAAAAGTATGAGATAAAATCTACTTGGGAAATCCAAGCCATCTTCACACTTAAGATAGTATATAAATGGCGCACAGGCATAATTGATGGCTACCTCTCAGGGGGGGAAGAGGACTATTTCTATCCATCCATCCATCCATCCATTTTTGAGCCGCTTATACTCACAAGGGTTTGGAGCCCATCCCAGATGTCATCGGGCAGGAGGCGGGGTGAACTGGACTGAAATGGTTGCCAACCAATTGCAGGGCACATAAAGACAGACAACAGTTGTACTCACAATCACACCAAGGGGCAATTTACAGACTCCAATTAATGCATGCTTTTGGGATGAGGGAGGAAACCGGAGTGCCCGGAGAAAACCCATGCAAGTACAGGGACAACATGCAAACTCCACAAAGGCGAGGCCAGGATATGAACAGGATTTCTACTGAAGCAAAAAAATACAGTATAATCTATTCATTGACTCATCGCTAAACCACCTCACCAGCTAAATTAACAGCAGTTGGCGCTTTCTGCTTCGTCCTCTTGACAAGGTTCAACCAGCCGCTTGTAAGAGAAGACTAGCATCATCTGAAGAAAAACGTCACATCAAAGTTCAGTAATAAAAGGTATTCTCCTATTTACATTTTTTCAGCATGACAACTATTGTTTTTCTTCTTTAGGATGAGTCCAGGTTTATATTTTTCTCCATTAACAGGGATCTTTTGAGGATTTATAAAGATTTTAAAATGTATTTTCCTCAGGCTTCCTTTAGTTGTATGTTGCTTACCGTTATGAGTACCAGCAGTGCCATCATTACACCCATCATGATATGTAGGTTATTAACGAGCCCACCAGCCCACAACGGGCCCAGAATGGTCGCTAGACCTCCAACTGAGCGACGCACCCCCTGACTGAAACCTGCAAATCCAGAACACATTTAATGTAAAGCAATAAATATAAATATAATAAATGCACTGGGGCTTAGTGGGGCTAGAACAAGTGGAATATAATTAAGATTGCAAGCTATTCAAGACAAGATTACGTACATTTAGGAATCTACAAAATTCTATACTGTACATAAAAACAAATTTGCAACAAATGGGAAAAACAGCACATCAACTATAACTGATTTTAGAAATATACTAATGAAAGACCTTTCCATTTTTTTTTTCCTCAACACTTTCTCGTGATTCAGACGCTTTACTTGTGTAGCCACAGCTGCCTTGTGGCAGGCTGACAGACTGATGGTCTGACAGAAGTGTAGCAAAGTGGGGCTTTTACTTTGTGCATCAATGTTTCACTGGTAGGCCAAACATCTAGGGCTATTTTTTGTTTGTCTTTGGAAGGTGGAAGTAGGAGGAGTTGATCCCAGCCAATCACAAATGACATAGGGTGGAACAAATTGGGAAAAATAAACAAGGGAAAAAGGGTTTTTTTTTTTTCAGAAATGGGAAAGAGACAGGAGAGTGGCAAGTAAGGAATATACAGTACAAGTTTGCTGTGGTAATAATGAATTTCGTTGTTCTCAAAGCCAGTCAATTGATTCTAGGGTGGACTCGGGGGAAAAAAAGGTCTGACCATTTTCCCATGAAACTGCCAATGAGCACTGGTGAGAATCCACAGACTAAAGGCACGATACAAAATAGATGTGATCCTTTTCATTAAATAGGTTAGAAAAAGGGAAACGGCCAGTCGAATCTCATCTCATTTGAATACAGTTGTATGGACACAAAGTGAGAAGACTGTCAAATCACATACAGTAACACATGTAGACATTTCATACTAATCCACATTAATTCATCATTTGTCACTCTGCTCACTCACCCCAAAAGGTGGGTATAGACTATTCTTCTAAAACTGAGACTGACACAAATAAAAACTAAAATCGTGAATTTTCCACACACAAAAAAAAAACAACAACATGGTTTTTAAAAAAAATTGTTGGATTTGTAAAAATTTCAAAATTAAAAACTCAAAATGAAATAAAATCTAACCTTAATGAAAAAAATCCCCAAATATTATGATCCTGTTTTACATGTAACCAAATATAACCCTTTCCAATAATCTGAGCTATCTGAGTTCTTACTCTTTTGAGCTGCACTGTTTCTTACCTTGTGTTTTTACAGAGGTAACTTTGGAGAAAAGAGAAACCTGGGAAACAGCTACAAATGGCAGACCCAGAAGCTGCAGAAACATGCCTATGATAAACTCTGTCAGCTGCCATGGGAAACCACCTACACAAAGACAAGGCAAAACAGGTTCATGAAAGGGCCAGTTTTAGGAAGGGCTCCATTATTGCACGTTTGTTCAGCTACACTTTTTTTAGAAATAAAAAAAAAGTATTAACAGATAGCATTTTAAAGAGTTTTATCATGGAAGTTGAGAAAAACATTTACTGTACTTGAACAACTTTATAAAAGTCTGTTGTTGTTGGTTTATCAGCACAAACAAAATAATACTAAGACAATATTGGGGAGATAGTAGAGCTCTGTCCATGCTTTAATCAGAAGATAAAACATTCCCTACACGTTACACAGCCTTGTGATGGAGAAGCATAGGACGCAGGCCATAATGCAGACTCACCCAGCGGGTTGGACAGGAAGACAAGGCACCAGGCAGCAGCAATGATGCAAATGCCAAGGCCGATAGCCAGAATTACTCGCTCAGTAAAACGCTGGCTCAACCAGCGCACAAATAGGAAGCCAGCAATCACTTCCACGCCACAGATAGAGTACATGATACTGTTCTCCAATTCCCCGTAGTTGAAATACCTTTGGGTTAGTGGTGTCACCATGGTCTGGAGAACAAGTGGTGAATTATCATTAAAGCACTTGCAAAACTGTCATTTCAGGACTTTAAATAGTAACAGATTAGAAGCAAAGAATGCTCATTGTTTACTGTAAAAAAAAGAGTTTCATTTCTTTCAAGGGAAAAAAATATATACTGTACCTCAAGTGCTGTTTGATTAAAGAGGGTGATAAACTGAGCAGTCAGCAGCACAAGCACTTCTTCTCGCAGGAACTCTGCAGTTACAGGTGCAAAAAACAACGGTCAAAGTATGCATAGATGTGCAATTCGGAATTTGTGAAGTCAGTTAAAATTTCATGGTGGAAGATGACCATAATACTGTATACTGTATCTCACTAAGCATCTTCCGACCTACTCACCCCTGTTGAAATGATAGGTTTTTGTGATATAAATAGGAACAAGATATATTATTTCAAAACGTTTTACACTATTATGATTAACTATAAACTTTACAAGTCTTTTTTTTATCTCAACAAGAGGGGAACTAAAAAGTAACTTTGTTAAACAAAACAATGTGGTTCCAGAACCTCTTATAACTGGCAAGTGAATGTATTCAGAATTTACTACTTGCATTCAAATTTATGCTAAATGGAAGTCATCACACAGCTGCAACCTTTTAAAAAGCCTCAAATTTCAGCTGTTCTAAATTTTTTTTCCTGACAGTTTTTCATTTCACGACAACGTTCTTTTGGTCGTGAGCATTATAGTGCCAGGCATATCTTGTGGAGTTATGGCCGAAATGTTCAACCCTGGTTTCAGACGTGTTTTGGATTTTTTTTTATACCCTAACTAAACCAAGGATGACATTTTTGGCCATAATTGTTCTATGTTTGGTGCCAACAATACTGCTCATTATGAAAAGAACACCTTACTTGCAGTGAAGCGCGGTACTGGTAGCATCAAGATTTGAGGGTGTTTTGCTTCCGTTCGAACTTCCACAAAAGGTAAGGTATTATGAACAGTTTGAAAAAGGAGTTAGTGCTAGTACAAAAAACCTCGGCCTTCAGCAAGAAAGCAAATAATCAAAATTGAATTTAAAAAAATTGTAATTAATTCAGGAAAAGCCTACTAGCACATTTGAAATTTAAGGCTGATAAGAGGCACATTAAATGGTGGTAGGTGGTAATTTAACAGGAGTTTGAATATGATTCATTCCGAACAAAACCAGTGACATTATAAGAGGGTGTGCACACTTGTGCAACCACAATATCTCAGTTGTTTGGCTTTACGTTTCCTCTCAAACTATTTTTTGTCAAATGACTTGTGCAGGTTATACTTCACATTAATGTTCCAAACGTTTGAAATTATTTATCTTGGTCAAATTTCTTTACATCACAAACACCTAGCATTTTAACAGGGTGTGCAGACTTTTGATGTGTACCATAAAGTCACGTACCACGTGAGAGACTTAAGTATGTAAAGGGACTGGAGGACTCGTGGGATACTGAAGGCTCAGGAAATGGAGTAATTTCATTCAAGGTTGCATTAGAAGTTGCAGTAGAGTGATTCTTGTGCAAGTCCGCGCCAACCACAGAGCCGTAGGATCCCACCAGCTCCTGAGGTCGCATTAGTGGGTGGACCTCGTCATCCTCCTCATCTTCCTCTTCTGCAATCTTTTTTTCATTTCCCAACTCACTGCACTTTTTAAAAGTGTCCTGTCCTCTGTCCAGAGGTGGGAGATCCCAGTACATGAAGAACACAGCAAATTGAAGAAGAATCCACAAAAAACACATGAATAACTAGAGGGGACAAAGAGAGAAGATAATAAGGTTGCAGAAAATTTGTGTGGTTACCATTTGTATCATTTTCTTAATGTGTTTAAGGCAAAAACCTTTCCCAAAACTGCAGTCATAGCATTAGTCATAGTCATGTCTAGGCTTGAGTGTTGTACAGCCAACACATCTGGTATATGTGGAATGTCACATGACCAAACCTGGAAAACCAGTTACCAGGTTTCCTGTGTATGGTGTAAATAGCAAAAGAACAAGTTAATGACATGATGGTCTGAACCTGAACTTGGTAAAGCTTTGTTTTCTTCCTGTCTTTGGACAAAAGGTTAATGAATGTACAAACTATATATCATTTATTTATATATTTTACATGTAACCCCAGTTCAGGGTCTTGTCCGTCTTTCGCCCGAAGCTCGCTGTGATAGGCTCCAGCTTTCCCACAACCCTTGAGAGGATAAGCGGCTTGGATAATGACATGACATATATGTAACCACAAATGAAGCCTAAACATTGGCTATTGTGTTCTTGAGCTCTTGAACACATTTTGTATACAACAAAAGATATTACAAATGTTTAAAGTTCCCATGGCTGCTTTCTCAGGCCCCTTCACCTAAGCCAGAAGGAAGCGCTTCCACCTGTTTGCCAAACGCAGAAGTTGGTTGCACACATATCCCGTTAATGGAATTAAATACTAGAAACCCTCCAAAATATGTTGGGACTTTTGCCCACAGCGAATTGCTCCACAACAAATATGAGGAACATCATTGAATTAAAAATAATAATTCTACAGTGAGAAGTGAATTCATGTGAACCCTTTAGAATCCCTCAAATTTCTGCATGAATTTGTCATTACATGTAGTCTGAGCTTGAGACTAAATCACAAGAATGAACAATTTGTTTAAACTACAGTAATACCACACAAACAATTATGTCTTCATATTATTACAGAGCAAAAAAATAGAGGACAGAAAGAAAAATGTAAATGAACCTATGGATTTAATAACTGGTTTACTTCTCTTTTAGCGGGAATAACCTTTACCAAATGTTTCCTGTAGTTGCAGAAAAAATCTACACAATGATCAGGATGTACAGTATTATCATTGCTGTTTAGAACACTGTTGCAGTTCAGGAATATTCCTGGCATGTCTTGTGTTAATATCTCACTTGTGGTCATGCTACAGCATAATAATAAATTGGGTTGAGGTCAGGACTTTGATTGGGACACTCCAGAACATGGAGTAAACTGTATTTTCTTCTGAAGAGATTCTGCTGTTGATTTGCTTCTGTATTTTGAAGCATCGTCCTGTTGTGACACCTTTCCCCTTTAGAGCTTCAACTGTTGGACAAACGGCCTCAAGTTCTTCTGCAAAATATCTTGATAAACTTGTGAATTCACTTTTCCAGCGATGATAGCGAGTTGTCCAGGCCCTGAGGACACGATGCACTCCCATACCATCATGCTCTTTCCACAATGCTTTAAATTTAGATCAGGTTTTGTTCTTGGTGTGCTTTGCTATTTTTCCTTCACAAATGGCATACTTTGTTCCTCCCAAACAATTCGACTGTTTGCACCTGTCAACAGACTATTTTGCCACTCGTGTTGCAGAACATTACAGTGCTTGTTAGCAAACTTCACATTTAGACATCTATGCTTCCTCCCTGGTGTTCTCCCATGAACGCCATTCTTGTTTATTTGAATAAACTATTTAGGAAAATCACGTAAAAAAAAAATTGAAACTCAGTATATTTGTTTCTGTGGTATTAGAGGCTCAGAAAATGGAAAACGGTCTTAGTTAAAGCAGACTGTTCAGTCTTGTGATTTTAATGACGAGCAAACCCTATTGAATGACCAATTTATACAGAAATGTAAGAAATTCCAAATGGTTCCCATATTTTTGGAACCCACTGTATTCAGATAAATTGATCGACTCTTGAGTGTCCTTACCCCTGGTGCGGTGTATGCATTGACAACAAAAGGACCCAGACGAAAATCAAAAAGTCTCAGGAAGATGTTAAATGCTGGACCTACAATGAAAGAAAGGTACAATGTGGTAACCAGACCAGTAGCAGGTGTTTGTGCCTAAACAGGGGAAATTATAAATGAAAAATTAACATGTCACATTTATTAGCATTATTAGAGAGACCTCAACCCATCCATTCATTCATGCTCAGGGTCAGAAATTAGCTGGAGCCTATCACAGCAGACTTTCTGCCGGATGCAGGGAAACTCCTGAACTGGGTCGCTGTAAACTACAGCGCAACAGACATTAATTACGTAAGGGAAACAGTGCTTTGTATTAAATAGAAATGTTTTTAAAAAAACACCTCTCTTCTCTTAATGCACGATTACCAATGGCTCCATCATGGATGAAGACCAATGAATACGTCCCCATAGTGAGCTACAATTGTAAAAAGCAATCATGGACAACTGGTTAGCACATGTGCCTCACAGCTCTGAGGACTGGGGTTGAATCCCGGCCCCACGTGTGTATATTTTGCAGGTTCTCCTTCGGTTTCCTCCCACATCCCAAAAACGGGTGTGTAAATTGCCTGTCGGTGTGAATTTGCGTGCGAATGATTGTTTGTTTATATGTGGTCTGTGATTGATTTGCGACCAGTACAGGGTGTCCCCTGCTTCTAGCCCAAAGATAGCTGGGATAGGTTACAGCACACCCACGACCCTAGTGAGGATAAGTGGTGCACAAAATGAATGAATGGAAAGATGAATGGATGAATAATCCATCCCACCCTAATTGATCTTTTACAGCAGTGTACCACTCACCAATCACAAGGCCCACTTGTCGACACACCATGACTGCAGCAAACACAGTGGAGCGATCTTCTGGGGCTGTGCTTCTTGTCAACAAACCAAAGATGGATGAGCCGGCGCCTGTACCAATGCCTGAAGAGAACATGTCCAGCTTACTTTACCTTTTCTGGATTCCTACAATAAGCTTCAGGCTTTACGGGAAGATATTTTTTTGTAGATTTGGAGAAGATCAGTTGAAAATTGGGTTACAACACCATTATCTATCCTTGGACTTCAGTTGAAAAATGAGGGCTAAGGCATATACTTTTTCCCCCCGAGTCAGACCTCTGCCACAATATAATTACGAACCATTCTTAGTCCATGCAGTGCCCATTCGGCAGAATTGTTACTTGCTTATTCATAATAATTTGGCCCGAGTTTGCAACTACAGTACAGCATGCAGTTAGCCATCAAACCAAGGGTTTCCATAGAACTCAATGACACACCCACAGCATTTGGAAACTGAAAGAATGTCTCAATTCTGAACCATTGTAAAAGTGTCGTTTTACATGATTTCCCATTTTTCACACTCATTCAAGTTTGTCCTGCTAGTTAACAATACTCTTGGCTTCATTTTTTGGTCACTTTACGGGGAATAAGTTACACAAATGCAACAATGCTGGTCTGTTACATTATTGTGATAAACTTAACCAAGCGGAAAGGTTCCTGATATTTTTGGTTGATACATACGCCATTGGTGTGATTATCTTATTTCCTTCTTTCATATTATTTGTCTGGACAAACACACTTCTGTGTTTACACTTGTCACAATGAAAATGAAGATTTAGATGACTTTTTTAAAAATCGTTTGCAGTACTTGCATACCACTACACTGACCACTTTTACAGGCATTCATTTTCACATTGTTCTCAACAACTACAGTTTTCAACACTTACACAGCAACAAAGTACTGGAAAATGTACTCCAAAAATAAAGAAATAACGATTAAAAGAGCATCTAAATGCATGACTACGCCTTACCTGCCACGAGTCTGCTGGACAGTAGGAGCCACTTGGAAAAGCCCATAAAGTACATGAAGTTACCTGAAAAGTCAAAAGAAGGGAACAGTTAAATACAAAAGAATACAAAAGCAGGAACAAATGACTAATCAGAATGCAAGAGAGGTGTTAACTCACCCACAATCTCAAAAAGGTTGGCAAAAAAAATTATCTTTTTCGTGGTTTGCGTTCTGTCAGACCAGTGGCCAAACAGTGGTCCCGAAATGAGACCACTAAAGCTGAATGCTGATAGGGCCAAACCCAGGAAATATGATGGCGCCTCTAATGTTTGCAAATACTTCCATATAGTGGGGAGTATCACAGCTGGGGACAAAGACAAGAGGGATTTGCTTAGAACAGATACACAAAAAAATATTTTTATTTCAAAGCAACTGGAGTTAAGAAGATTGGGTAAAGGGTTATTTACATTTTCTAAACAAACTGGATGACCAAAATTTCATAAATCCACTCTGGTCATCGGAAGTATAGGCCTGAAGAGATCCTTGCATATGACACTACGTAGACATGAGTTTAAAGAGCAATTTTCTGGCCCTTATTGTGGAAAAAAAAGTCCTATTGACAAAACAGATTGATGACTCATTGAATTTCACATTTCTAGGGTAAGTGTGCATACAATGAATTGAATGTGTGCAGACTAGAAAGAAATTTCAAGACACTTGTTCCATGGTGAATGTCACTATGGCGTCTCCCTGACAAAGATTTCTCTATGTAAACCTGGTGAAGTGATGAGTACCATTGTGTGTTGGAATGTAATCCAGACACGCCCTTCTGTTGGTTTACAATGTAACTTTGGAAAATTAGTTACATACTTATACCTTCATGTAATTTCAAGTGTCAAAAAGTTGTTTTATGCTGTATTTTGTGTGAGGAATAGTGAGTGATCAAGGAAAGCTAATCAGTATTAATCAATAAATTACATAGACCATTAATGAACATGGCCAAATTTACAATTAAATCCCTTACAGTCATTATTTCTGATCAAGTTTATACTTGTGTTTACATGGAGACTGAATAAAACTATGTAGGATAAAGAAAAAGAAGATCCTCAAATGTTTTTCTTTTGGCATCACGTTAACGTCCACTATAGAGATAATCATGGCACAAGTAGTCCGAGACCATTTTGGAGTAGTATATTACATATTAAGTACCAGTGTAATCACGTTATCTTAGCTGTTAAAATGTACCTATAACTGCATTTATAACAAAAATGACCATATCTTGGCTGGTCAAATGTACCGAACTGTACGTGAACAGTGTACATGGTTATAATGTATACAATCAATTGGTTCAATGCGATTACCTTTAAATGGAGATTCTGGTGAGAGTATCACTAATTCCTAAAAGATGATACCCAATTGTTCATACAAACTAAAGGTCACAAAGCATTTGTACTTACCATACTCCACGCCGCTCAACAGAAAGATGAGTCCAATGGTAAAAAACGTCAGCTTCTTTTTCCGTCCATTATGCATGGTGATGGGTTGCTATACACTTTGATTCGCCCTTATTATTCGGCTGTTATATTTAAATGTTAGCGTCTCAGCAAAACGAAAGTGAACATAATTCTCAAAATGCGGCTTCCAATTTCATTGATCAAACCCGCAGTGCGTTTCTTGTTTTTTTTTTTTTTTTTTAATCTAATGCGTCTCGAAGACACAGGACCAGTACCCTAACAGTTGGAAACCGTTTAGTTCTCCTCTCAGTCATAAGGTTTGTTCCCGGTTGTATTTAAAAATCCGACAAAAAAGTAGAACTGACAGACCATTTTTGCGAAAAAAGGTTGCACAAGCACCCTCTCCGCTCTTGCGTATTTTAATCCCGCAACCATTCATCATTTCCGGGTATGCGATTACACCTCGACCAATCACAAACTCTGATTTAGCTCCAAACCATATTTTTAATGTTAGCCTTTAAAAAGACGTTTATTCTTTTTCAACGCAACATTCGAATGTGGTGTCGTTTCTTAACATGAACAATGATAATAGCCCAAGCTGTTATGTTCGCCCTGCGTTTCAAATTGTGCAGTACTATACTGTTACAAGGCAATTTTGTTCAATTTAAAGTTTACATGTACTTTAACAAAAATAATTAAAGATTTGTGGAATTTCATTCAAACAACTTTGCGGAAAAAGTTCGTTAAAACGGCAATTTCGGGTCCATGTCAACAAAATTAACTCCATAGTTGGATGAAATCAATGTGGAAAAAATTGCCCAACAACATCGCTGTCCTCTGACTCATAAACCTTCCTCTCGATCAGTGTTTCTCTTTATATCTAAATATAATAGCACATTTGATGGAAGTTTACTGAATGAACAATGATGTATGTGTAATTAGAAAATAATTTCTGGACAAATTAAGTGAAATTGAATAAATCCCCGCAACATCCCCATTAGCCTTTCTGGGCACATTAGTGTGCCCTGCACCCTGTTTGGGAATCCCTGGTGCACCTAATAATCCAATGATTCATTGTTTTAGCCGCTTATCCTCACAAGGGTCGCAGGAGTGCTGGAGCCTATCCCAGCTGTCAACAAGCAGGAGGCGGGATACACCCTGAAGTAGTTGCCAGCCAATTGTAGGGCACATAGAGATGAACAACAGCCACAATCACACTTAGTGGCAAATTAGAGTGTCCAATTAATGCCTGTTTTTGGGGTTGTGGGAGGAAACCAAGTGCCCAGAGAAAATCCACGCAGGCATGGGGAGAACATGCAAACTCCAAACAGGCGCGGCAGGGATTGAACCCAGGTCCTCAGAACTGAGGCCAACACTTTACAGCTGCTCCACAGTTCCACCGCATTTAATAATTTTGTTTGAAATTGTTTGCATTATAGTATTGATCTTATTTCTACCACTAAAGAAAGGTATTAAGGAACTGGGCAAACTGGAACCTATCCCAGTGGACTGTGAGTGACTATTCTCTTGACTGGTTGCCAGTCAATCTCAAGGTACAACAGAAAACCAATCACTAGAGAAAATAAAGAAAAAATAAAAAAATAAAGGTATACTTAAATATGACATTTGAAAATTTTATATTGATTAGACCATTATGTCCCCTATTACATTTAAATGTGCACAGTGTGCAAGGTCTTTCTGTGCCCTAATGTCTGAGCCTTTTGCAGTGCTCCTCATCAAGCCACCATCCTGTGACATCAATTACCAAAGCGACATTGTGCGGAAATTCCACACAACACTCTGCCCCTTTCAGTCCTACCCTGAATTCAATTTTGACTTTTCATTGTCCACTATTTTCAGTGTAACAGGCTCCAGTATACTGGGGGGATTCTGCCACTTTAGGACAAGCTGCTTTAAATGTCTAAAATGCTCAAATTAGCCTACCCAGTCCAATCCATTTTAGCTGCTTGTGTGATGCTGTTTAAGATGGGGTATGGCTGCATCGCACATGGAATCAACAACAATTTTATTTAAAGAGAATAAATTTAAGAATAATTAAAAAAATTTATTATTAAATTGAATATGCATTGTGCAATCAAAACAGGGCATTCCTATTCTATTTTTTAGGCACCAAGTGGTATTTGAATTTGCGTGTTATTTGTGTGTTTGTCAAAGCTGTGGTCAGCAGCCAAAAAAGGGAAACCGATATACCTGACAAATAGCACCGACAAAACAGTTATAAAAATACATTAGAGTTCAGTGCTGCATTCAGAAAAGTAAGTGGACTGCCAATATTTAATATTTGTCATAATTGTCACAATAGCATAAAATTAAAGCACATTTGTTTCTGTTCTGGAATGCAAATAATTGATATCCATCCATTTTCTTTCCCGCTTATCCTCACAAGTGTCGGGGGAGCATGCTGGAGCCTATCCCAGCTGTCAACGGGCAGGAGGCGGGGTACACGCTGAACTGGTCGCCAGCCAATCCCAGGGCACATGGAGATAGACAACAGTCACACTCACACCTAGGGGCAATTTAAAGTGTCCAATTTATGTTGCATGTTTTTGGAAATGTGGGAGGAAACCGGAGTGCCCGGAAGAAACCCACACAGACACGGGAAGAACATGCAAACTCCACACAGGCGGATCCGGGATCGAACGTGGGACCTCAGAACTGTGAGGCCAACGCTTTCCAGCTGATCGACCGTGTCGCCCTGAATAATTGATATTTTCATTTTATAAAAATTATTGAAAAAATAATATAGAGCATTTTAGTAAACAATGGATAATTTAGAATTATAAGTATAAAATCCAATTTCAATGAAGTTGGGACATTGTGTTAAATATGAATCAAAACAGAATACAATGATTTGCAAATCATGTTTAACCTATATTTAATTGAATAGTCAACCAAGACGAGATATTTATTATTTAAACAGATTAACTCTGTTTTTAGCAAATACAGTCATCATTAATTTAGAATTTTATGGTTGGTACACATTGCCAAAAACCAATACTGAATGCCTGTGACATTCGATGTCTCAGGTGGCACTGCATCAAAAACTGACATCAATGCATGAAGGATATTATCACATGGGCTCAGCAACATTTTAGAAAATCAATGTAAGTAAACACAATTTGGTGATACATCCGTAATGCAACTTAAAACTCAACTATTCAAAGCAAAAGCCATTTATTAACAACACGTAGAAATACCACTGGCTTCTCAGTAGAAAAGTGTTCTCTGGTTCAACGAGTCCACAATTAAAGTTGTTTTGGGAAATTGTAAACATTGTGTTCTCCGGGCCAAAGAGGAAAAGAACCATACAGACTGTTATGGACACAAAGTTCAAAACCAGGCAGCATTGATGGTATGAGTCTGTGGTTTGCACCAATGGCCTGGGTAACACACATCTGTGAAGTCATCCTGAATTCTGAAAGTTACATAGAGCTTTTGGAGAAACATAGGGTGCAATCCAAGCAATGTCTTTTTCATGGACGCCCCTACATATTTCAGCAAGACAATGCCAAACCACATTCTGCACGTTACACCAGCAAGGCTTCGCAGTAAGAGTACATGTATGAGTATGTTTGCGAGATGAGTCTGGTCTGCGTCCAGTCCAGACCTGTCTCCCATTGAAAATGTTTGGTGCATTATGAAGGATAAACCACAGCAACGGGAGATCCCAGACTGTTGAACAGCTGAAGCTTTACATCAAGAATGGGAAATTATTCCACCTACAAAGCTTCAATAATTAGTGTCCTCAGGTCCCAAATGTATATTGAATAGTTTTAAAAAAGGTGATGTAATACATTGGTAAACTTAACTCTGTCCCAGCTTTTTTGGGAACATGTTGCAACCATAAGATTCTAAGTTGATTATTTACTTAAAAGAAAAAAAAGTTTGAACATTTACCATCTTGTCTCTGTTGTGTAATCAATTAAATATTGAACATGATTTGCAAATCATTGTATTCTGTTTTTATTTAGGTTTAATACATCCCAACTCCATTGGAATTGGGTTTGCACAAGTTGCTTCAAGGAGCTTCTACATACTGGTGTATTATCCGTGACAGAAACATTAAAAAAAACTTTCATTGGGATGAGTGGTGGTTTCGTGAATGTAAGCATATATTATAATGGCCATGTATGGAGGAAATGTGTCAGTAGTTATCTGCTACCTCAGGCTTAAGTCAAATAACCTCATATTTGGATGAAAGATGCTGAAGAGTGGCAGAACAGCTCCGGGGACGAGGGTTAAAATTCCAACCCCGACTGTATGGAGTTCCCATGTTCTCCCCATGTCTGTGTGGGTTTTCTACAGGTACGCGTTTCATCCAACATCCCAAGAACATGCATGGCAGGTTGATTCAGTGGGTTTCAAACTTTTTTATGCATGCACCCCTTTTTGGAGATTAACATTTTTCACAAGTACCGTATTGAATGCCATAGAACTCAAAGGATACTCCAGGTGACCTAACAAATCAGTTGCAGTACACATCAATGTTGAACACTGTGTATAGTATTGTTGCCCATTATTTTTTTGAACTAGCACAACTTAAGTGCATATAAAGTTGCCAGAGATGTTACCTGTCATGTTGCACATATTATTGAGGATCGTTCTTCCACTTCATGCATTCTTCACTGAGCTGTTTCACTTATCTTTACAGCACAAACACCCCTAGGGAAAGCAGCTAGTACTTTTCTCCATTTATAACTCTGTCTTACCATGGATGGATGAACAAGGCTTTTGGAGAGTTTTTTGTGCTACTTTCATGAAGGCATGCAGTTGTAGGTATTCTGGGAGCTGTTTTGTACCAGGCAAGGTCAACATTGGGTAATGCTTCTTGAGAATAGAAAAGTCAAACATGGTGTGGGTGTTTTTTTTAAGAGTAGCATTAACCAACACCTCTAGTCTTGTAACAGTGATTGGACTCTTGGTTGGCCTGACTCTGATTAGGTCTTGAAGTCATTAGCCTAGTGGTCCACATACTTTTCCACTTGCAACGCAAATATTTACATGGCATGGCATGGCGATTAAACACAGCACATGAAAATAAAATTGTGTAGTATTATCACACTGTCTATTGTTACGACTTCAATGATGGTATCACATTTTATAAAATCCAGGTCATTTACGAAATGCTTACATTCAGTGCAAGTGGGTAACTTTTTTTGCAGTTTTCCTTTATAGTTACAATTATGAAGGTGACACCATCAAAAATGCTATTTTTGAAATCCAAAAACCACAGCATTTTTGGAAACATTAAAATAACTGTTCCATATTTCTGAAACCACAAAATGGATGCAGATGTACAGTATCCGAAAAACAGAGCCCTTTTGTACATATATTTAAAAATAAATTTATTTACAGAGTAGGAAATGGAGGTTGTAGCAGTTGACGTGTAACAGTCTAACTGCTCGTCTATTTCTCAAGAGGAACGGTTTGTTTTTGTTCTCTTAAATCTACAAATATAACATGGAAACACTGGTTCTATGTAACTTCAGTTTCCTTTAAATGTATTCTGTTCAGTATTGTTTATGAAAATTCTGACAGAGGGAACAGTGAGGAAAAGAGGGGCGAGCTGAGTTTTAGAAGGCCAGTTTCTTCATGAGGAGGTAGACCCTTGAGTCCACTTCGAAGCCGTGAAGGTTGTTCGCATCTCCCTGGAGCCTCATGAGGAGGCCACCGTAAGAGACATAGGCAGAGCTGAAAGTGGGATAAGCATTATTGAACAAAAGATACAGGTATGTACTTTTTGTCATCTATCATTAAAGGAAGCCTCCATAAGCTTCTATTATTACACATCGGAGGGGGATGATTTTCTGAAAACAACAACAACAACAAAAAAGTCATCAATGATAACCACAAAAGAAGATGTTAAAATACTTAATGCTCGGGTGTCCAGTTCATTTTTGCCATGGGCCAGAATACAGTTATTGTTTCCCTAATTGGGCCATTACTGTACGACTGTGATACCTTATAGAAGTCCAAGTGCTATTATTACTTGAAAAACCTGGTGGATAACTGGTCATGAAATGAGAAGTCAAGGGAAACATTTACAGTATTTCATTCACTTCAAAAAGGAGTTTGCTAACAAACAAAAGCTTGGAATATTAACAAAGTGAAGTAAATTGGCAATTTGAGTCGATATTTTAGAAAGAAACATGCAGTAGATTCACATTTTTCTTGAGCAGGCCACATAAAATGACATGCCGAGCTGAATCTGGTGCTTGGGCTTTAATTTTGACACCAACGCAATGGACCCTTCAAATATGATTAACTATACTTTTAACACGTCACCATTTTCTAAGTAAATGGACTATCATTCAAATACGGAAACGTTTTTGGCAACTGTATGGGTTAATATCTAAGATAAACTGAAGACAGAAAATGGAAAAAGAAAAAAAAAAAAAAAACTCACAGCCGTGTTGCCGCTTCTGTAGAAGTCTCATCACCTTCAATCTTATAAACCTTCCCATACATCACATAATCAAATTGGTCCGATCTGAAAAATTACAATGAAATTAAACCTCAAGCTTATGTACATTATATATCTATATATATATAGATATATAATGTGTGTTTTTGCACAGTGTATGTAAACTTCTCCTTTCAACTGTTTACACACAAAAATACTATTTCAAACAAATGTGTAAGTGAGCATTAGTAGAAACATACCGAGACGGTCTATCATCTTGAGGATTGTACTCCCCATCATCTGGCGTTCCATCTTCATATAATGTGCTGGCTATTACCAGTCGGAATTTGTCACCTTGATGAGTTGAAGAGTGTTAATTTTACTCTCCATTTCTGCATTTGGTGTATAGCTTCACAGACTCTCATACAGTAAATGTTAATATTTTAATGGAATTACTACATGCATGAATGCTACACAATTTATTAATTTGTAGGGCTAATATTACCAATTAAATGATTTGTGCAACTACTCTAGAGTGAAGATGACCTTTGATGACCTGAAGAAGACCCTTACCCAGCTCTACTGGATAGATTTGAATGTTCACATCCAAGATTAGGTCCATCTTAAAAGATTCACTTTCACAATGCAGACGAGACACTGTGGAAAATAATCAGTAGCACAAGTGATTAAGAAGTATGATTATACGATTAATTGCAAAGAGGCTGATAAGTTGTATTCCACTTGCGCCCACAGGGTGGCATTGTTGAATGTTTGAAACTGCAGACATGGTTGACTCAAACTCCAGCAGTAGAAGTAGTAGTAACATAATGCAGAACAAATTAAGTCCTAAGATTATGTAAACAAACAAAAAAAAATGTGTAACAATTGCATTAAGAGTGGGTCAATAAATCATGCCTGCGGTCTGCGGGCATTAATGGGCTCATGCTTAATTCCAAGTGTTAACATCTTTACAATTGAACAGGTTAAAATGGAGATCTAATTGGTATGCACTCAGGGTATGTTAAAACAAAAAAGTAAAGGTTTTAATGTAGTTGCTGGCTTCTGCCAAATTATTGGAATGATCAGTTCATTTGTCAACTTCAGTAATATGATTGTTTACCTCCTACGGGAATATACTAGCTCTCAGGATAATTCATGTGCAAACTGACTGAGATGAGCCAAGCTGCGATCCGCATCTATCCCTAATCAAGTAACCATCCTATCCCAAATAGATTGCATCTTTTGGTTGTTACCAAATCATGATTGGAGTCTAGCAAAGTGTGTGTTTCTTTCGGCTTGTCCCTTTCGGGGTCGCCACAGCGTATCGTCTCAGATGAACGCATGTATATGTTTGGCACAATTTTTACGCCGGATGCCCTTCCTGACGCAACCCTTCTCAGGGAGTGGAGGCCCCAGTGGGATACGAACCCACAACCCCGTAGCTCAAAGTAACATTATTAAAAGGGGCTACACTTTACCATCACTGTATACTGAACTAAAGCATTAACATTAATAAGTTTGCTTAAACGATGCAATGCTGAGTCGTCCCCTCTCCAGTGAACACTTGTAGGATCAGTTTTTGTGTGTTACAGCAAAACATGCTGGATGACTCAACAATTACTGGTTAAGGAATGGGACCATTCCACAAATGTGACGTAGTTGGGAATCAGCCTAAGAAAGCAGTGGTAATCTCTTGCGGCTTCATATAGTATGGATGGGTAAAATGATGCATAAATATGCATCTGGGTTTTTTTCTCATTTATTGTACTGTGGGAGAGTACAATCATCCAGTTCACCAATCAACTCAAAACAACAGTGAATACCAACAGTGGAATATTGCAGATTTCGGCACATTTTGGGGAGGTATGGTTGTTACCGATGCATTGTGTTTCACAAGTTACATTTTGTTGTCAAATGTATCACTTAGTTTATAATTACAATAGAACATCAATGGCATTGAATTATGTTTCCATTGAGTTTTGCAGGGCGCACACAAAACATCATCAATAAATCCACTTTTTTTTAAATTAGGAAACAGGCTTCCTATCAAGAGAAGACGCACCTCTGTCAAACTTCTTTCCATCTGGATCAATGTCTTTTACGTCGAAGATATCCTCAAAAAGAATTCCAGCCATTTGTTTCCCTGTTTCTGCCAACAGAAATACAACATATGATAGAAATATAAAATATAATTACACAAGTAAATTGAGGGAGTAACTACTTAGATAATGAGCAGTACACTTCTTATGTCCCGACTTAATGATGTAATACCATGATGGCATATTTTTTTTGACATAACAAAATGAGAACTACGGAGTTTCAAAAACCAGTTTAGCTTGGCAGTCTTTCTAAAATAAACCTTAAAACGTCGATTTTCCCACTATGCTATCTAATAGCTTTAGCGTGTTGAGCACCCATTACCCGAAGCATACCTCTTTGACGTTGGTGTACTACGTTCCTCTGTTTTGTACACAGCCAAGCTTCACATACACTCGGTTATAGCAACAAGTGTGAATACAGTAGACACTTAATTTCTAGTTTGGTTAAATCGTCATTCATTCAAAACACCGTGTGGCGGTGAAATCAAACAACGTGCTCAACCTTTGACACAGCATCTACTTCCGCCAAGAGCTTTCAGCCATACTATTTGTCATGTTAAAATTGACGTTGGAAAATATCCCATATAATTTACAATATACATATATCATTTTTGTTAGCATTGTAGGTAGCTCGGGCTTATGACACAATTTAAAACTATAAGTACAGTACAGTAGTATATCGTTTTACGACATTTTTGTTTTACGTCATTTGGTTCCACTTTGCAGCTTCAACCATCTGGTTGCTATGTGGTTAGCGTCTTCTCTATGTACCGTTGATAGCTAATGGATGTCGCACTTATATTGATGTAGTGTGAAAAATGCATGCTTTTATTCTTATTTATGTTGCGTTGTGACCTTTAGATCTTGAACGCCAGCCCTGTTAATGTGTGAATGGGCTATGGACGAGAATAAGTGTTGATTCACTGTGCTGGAGAACAGTTAATACTAATAAGCGAAGAGCTCGCTACAATTCCATTGAAGATTATATTTTTGCAATATTTATTATTTTTAAGGTAAACTCTAACGGACCTACTTGAAACGAACTAAAATTAATGAGACATCTTATCTTTTTTTACTTTACGAAACGGATTTACCGTCCGTAGTGTGGTAAAATTGAGAAGCTGATGAATGGTATTTTGGAAACAAAACCAAACTGAGATCGACGTGAGGCAGCTTTCAGGTCTGAATTTATGTACGTTTTAAGAAGTAGTAGATACTCATATGAGTTCCAGGGAAGAAGTAAAGATGGGGGATATCTTAGCCACTGAAGCCAATCTGCTCGGTATGATTAAGGAGGTATAAATAAATATCCATTGTATGAATACGTTGTGTACAGTATAACAAAAAATGCATCATTCTGATCTGTTAGCATTCAACTGTATTGCTTACTTTTTCTTACTATAGTACCTTAAGGCGGAACAGTTTGATAGCACGGTTCATAGTTTTGACAAGGAGTGCAAGAGCAAAGGAAAGCTTGTGTCCAAGCCTCAAGGAAATGCTCTGAGAGACGTTAAAACTCACATCGTCCAGGTAAAATGTAAAATAGCCTTTTAGGTTGGTTTGTTGAAGCTATGACCTGACAAGTTCAACAGCTTTATTTTAGGATAACTCATGAGAAACTGTGTATAGCCAAGTGTATTGTGTATTTCAGATGTCTTAACTAATTTCCCTTCCGACCCTTTGTCTTTGCACAGAAAGACCTCCTTAGTTCTTTCAGTGATGGAGACTACAAGGTGTTCTTTAAGGTGTGGACAGAGAATATTCTATTTGATCTAGATTACACCAATACTGAGGCCCAAAAGCTGGAGTTCTACCTTTATATCCACTTTACCATCTACCCACTGAGAAGCCAACCTGGAACACAAGTACGTATTTTGTATCATTTATATTTTAGGATCCTTTTGTATTCTGACAGCAGGTATAGTACATGTCAACTGCTCAACATCTCCACAAACATGTACGATCCAAAGCATGTCGCATTCGAGCAAGTTATAGGACAGTATTTAATTCAGTATATCTTACCCACCTTGGTGTCCTGTCCATTGAATTATGGCTATTCAATTAATCATTTGTTATGCTCTGTACTAAAGACCCTGTATTACTGGGGCAAAATTTTCACACCTTACTGCTTACAAACAGGTGCTGGACTGCTTAGATGGATTCGAAACCACATAATGATTTGAAAAAATACAACACAATTTAACATTTTATTCTTCAAAGAGCATGTTATTACTACCGGCCCCCTAATGTAAATGAGGGAATATTCAAACTGTTTTCACTCTGAAAAGTCAAATGTTGGAAAACAAGTTGTCATACTCTACAGTGCCCTCCGTAATTATTGGCACCCCTGATTAAGATGTGTTTTTTAGCTTCTAATAATTTTTTTCTAAATAATATGGGACCTTAATGGACAAAAGAGAAAAATCCAACTTTCAATACAAGTGCATCTATTCAGTGGGGAAAAAATCCCACATAAAGAAGTAATTATTTGACATCAAATAATGTGTGTCACAATTATTAGCACCCCTGGTGTTAATACTTTGTACAACCCCCTTTTGCCAACAAAACAGCACCTAATCTTCTATAATATTTCACAAGATAGGAAAAGACAGAAAGAGGGATCTTCAGCCATTCCTCTTTGCAGAATCTCTCTAAATCATCCAGAGACCTGGGTCCTCTCCTCTTCAGCTCACCCCACAGGTTTTCAATGGGGTTGAGGTCCGGGGACTGAGATGGCCATGGGAGGAGCTTGATTTTGTGTCTGGTGAACCATTTCTGTGTAGATTTGGCCATATGTTTAGGGTCATTGTCTTGCTGAAAGACCCAGTGACGACCCATCTTCAGCTTTCGGGCAGAGGGCAACAGATTTTGATTTAAAATGTCTTGGTATTTCAAAGCATTCATGATGCCATGCACCCTCACAAGGTTCCCAGGGCCTTTGGAAGCGAAACAACCCCACAGCATCACTGACCCACCCCCATACTTCACAGTGGGTATGAGGTGCTTTTCAGCATGCGCATCTTTCGTGGCACGCCACACCCACTTAGTGTTTGTTGCCAAAAAGCTCAATCTTGGTCTCATCTGACCAAAGCACACGGTCCCAGTTGAAGCCCCAATACCGCTTGGCGAACTCCAGACGTTTGCGTTTATGATTGTGAGTGAGGTTTTCTCCGTGCATGCCTCCCAAACAGCTTGTTGGCATGTAGACAGCGCCTGATGGTTAATTTGGAGACTTTGTGACCCCAGGATGCTACCATTTGTTGTAATTCTGTAACAGTGAGCTTTGGAGATCTTTTGATTTCTCTTACCATCCTCCTCACTGTGCGTGGTGGCAAAATAAACATGGGTCCACATCCAGGCGTGTTTACCACTGTTCCAATTGTTTTGAACTTCTTAATTATTCCTCTCACAGTGGAAATGGGCAGCTGCAGTTGAGGAAACATTGCTGTGGACTGTACATTTAAACACATTTCCAAACCAATGGAAACAGTGTGGTAATGGGTTGAACTTAATTGATCTACCTTTGGAATGACCTTGGTTTTGACATAAATTCACAACAATAATAAGTTTTCTCCAACTAATACCCCACACGCATAATTCTGTTCTTCATTGGTTTTACTATGCACACCATGTAAACGTCACATGGCAGGCTGGAAAAAGGATGTCCACCTCTGGATTTAACAACTGCATGAGCGTCCCTTGGGAGTGATAAGCACGGCTAGATGTTGCTTGAAGTTGCAGATCAGACCTGCACAACGGTCAGGATGACCATTGCTTTTTGTAAAAGGATTTCAGTTCAGAAATATTCTTGGGATGTCTGCTGTCAGTCATGCTCTTGATGTTATGTATCCCGGAGCATTGAGCAGCTCTCTCACTGGGCCACTCCAAAGGTTAGCTTTTCTTCTAAAGACATTCATTTGTTGATTTACCGTTTTGTGGCTTTCCTATTTATGTTCACCTCATTGAGCATTCTGTAATCTTGGCCGCTCCATGCGAGAGTAGTTATAGTGCTGAATTTTCTCAATTTACAGTCAGTTAGCGTTGGACAGATGATCTTTCTTTCTTTTTTTCTTTCTTTCTTTCTTTCTTTCTTGTGTCCATTAAAGAACATCAAAATGTTTTTTGTGTGGTATTAATTTAAGCATACTGTTTTTGAAGATTGTTGTGACTTGGAATTTACATGAACACATTTTATAGCCGATTTATGCAGAAATCCTGGTGATTCCAAAGGGTTCACATACTTTGTCTAGCAAATCTCTCCATTTTTGTGCGATACATACATATCAGGGAGGCCAGAAATTGCTAAACAGATTGGCCAATGGAGGGCGCAAGAGCTATTGTTTGTTAGAATTCAGCCATCATTAGCACATGTCAAATGGCATAGTTCCTCACACAACAGAATAAACTTTATATGTAACGTAACATTATTTATTCCCAGTATCGTGTTTCATTGAACTGAAGTAGTTGGTTGTAAGTGACATTAAAGTGCTATATTAGCAATATTTCAGAGCACAACCATATCTGCTGCCAGGTCGAGATTGGAAATGACAATGTTATCAATTGCCTTCTGTGTACAAGTTAAATACATCCCAAAAATGTTTCGGTAACTTTCATGAGGTTGTAGGAACAGCCTGAACTTTACGTACGGGTGGCGCTCAATAAACTCTTTGTTAACTCTAAGCTTCTAATTACTTTAAACACTTGCCAAGAATTCCTGAGCCTTAAAGTGGTCTCTAGTAGCCTCCATGATTATTGTGAGTACTGTGGTGATTTGTCTGTATGACTGTTGTTTGGAAGATGGTCATTGATGGTGGAGTTTGGCTAAACACATCTTAGCTTAGAAGAGTTGAGTCCGTTCTATGATACAGGCTGATGACGGTGTCCTATTGTCCTTCCATTAATTCCAGTCATGTCACGTCCCTCGAACGCCAACTGAACCAACGAGGGTCTACTGTATTATTTTATAGAATAATGTGTACTTGTGGTTTGAAAACATGTTTCCCAAAGTGAAGAATAAGTCCATTTACCTTTGGTTTTTCGCATAAAATGTAAGATTTGCATGAATTAACAGAATCTGCCCATCATTTACAGGACCAGGCAGAGTTTGAAGAGAGGATTTCTCATTTCAAGAAATACCTGGAGACACGTGGAAGAGCACTGAGTCAAATCACTGAGTTTCTCCCTTATTATGCTTTGCCTTTTGTGTCCAATCCCGCTATTCATCCCTTCTTCAAGGATCTTTTTCAGGTTGTTCATGAAATTACTATTATATCAATTGACCAAATGTAATTATTTTTCAGAAGCAGGTTTTAAGTGAACTTAACGATCTTTTCTAGGATGCCTGGATACCAAAGTTGAAGAATAGACTTCAAGAGTTTCTGTCCGTGACCCTGAAGCCTTCAAACTGCCCGAGGCTGCTGACATTATATGTATCCTTTACTGCAAATGAAAATTAGAATTGACTGGTTAAATTTGAATTATATTTTTACATGCCAAAATGAAATTTTGTTCCACCAGATGGCAGAGGATGAATTTACTTATTTCGGAATTTAAGGTGAAGGTCTGTGAGCATGAATTATTACTTAACAAAATCTAATTATCCCAGTCAGGTCATTCCATATTGCATTAACACTGCTTGGGTAATTTTCATGTGCAAATACTGCAGCTACAGAAAAGTCTTCACAGCAAAAATGGAACTGAAGGGTTACAAAAAAGCTGCCAAATGTTGCAGAATCTCCGTATTTTTTTCTGGAAGCACTGACTCAAGACCATGTTCAAGCATAAGTTCGCAGTTCGATTATCAACTTTGTGGTTGTCTCATTGGACTTGCGATCGGATGCCTCGAACACTCGGGTGAAGAGAGGCATGGCGCTGTCAACTGATCACCACTTGGTGGTGAGTTGGCTCCGATGGTGGGGGAACATGCTGGTCTGACGTGGTAGGCCCCAACAGATTGTGAGGGTCTGCTTGGAACATCTGGCAGAATCCCCTGTCAGTTTCATCTCCCATCCCGGAAGAACTTTGCTCATGTTCCGGGGAATGTGGGGACATTGAGTCCAAATGGACCATGTTCTGTGCCTCCATTGCTGAGCCAGCAGAATGAAGCTGTAACCGTAAGGTGATCGGTGCCTTTTGTGGCTATAATTCCCGAACCCGTTGGTGGACACTAATAGTAAGGGATACCGTAAAGCTGAAGATGGAGTCCTATTTGTCATTTTTGGCCTGTGGGACTCCTGAGGGAGCTGATGGTATTAGATGGTCAAGCGTAATGCAGCTTTGGTGGTCGCTGAAACAAAAACTCATACAAACTGATAAAATCAGACAATCTGATTTTATGAACTTTTTTTATCATTTTGTCTTTCAAAGATGATGGTTTACCTATGATGAAAATTACGGGCCTCGCTCATTTTTTTAAGTGGTAGAGCTTGCACAATTGGTGGCCGACAATTCTTTTTAGGCGTTAACTGTGTCCACCATTACAAGGTTTGCAATAAAAAACATTAAGATAAATATTGAAGCCATTACTTAATGATTATTGTTATAAAAGAATCATGTTTTGCAATTGAACAGCATGCAGAATTATTGTTATCCTATCACGTAACACACTACAATAACTGTCCTGCAATCATTTTCTTGACAAAATTTGGAAAACAAGATAATTCAGACAAATGTGGGAAATTGTTGTGGAAGTAACTTTCTATTGGTTGGCAGCTCCGTAGCAATCATTGTTCCCCTTATCATCTATAAGTCTAGAAATCATTTCTCACTCTTCAGAAACCTTCATGCAACTTAACCACATCCTCACCGGCTGGTGATCAAAGTCTTATTGATTAACAGTGACAGAGAGATAGCAAGAGTAGATCAAAGAAAAAAAAATTCTACTGATAGCATAACCCAAATCATTTAAGCTCATCTCACGCATATCATGTTTTGTCTTGCAAACACGCACAGCTAAAGAGTCAAATACTGTATACAGACATTAAATAGATTGGTTGGCAAACATATATGAATTTAACTGGAAGAGCTCCTATGTAAAGGGCTTGTAAGTCATGCATGACAGCTGTGTTTGTCCATACATGGGTGTCGGTCAAAGAGAATTTCTCAAAAGAAATCCATCCCTTCTACAAAACAAACTACAGAACAATGAATCACAAATTGTCACCAGTTTGCTGTCAAGCTATAAAACTGATTGTTTCAATCCTATACAAATTGTCCCTGTGATGCAAGTGTCAGCTTCCAACAGGATGTTGGAGGTACTGACTCACATCATACATTCTTTATGATCCATCTTATCTTAATGAAGGAAAGGACACATTAGAACTGTTTATTAAATGATTACTTCTGACGTGTGTTCTTTAACAGACAGTATGCAGAAGGAGGGTGGAAAGGGTTCGAAAGGTAACTCTCCTTCTGATCTTACCAAGGTTGCATTCGTTGATGAATTCCATGAGCACTTTGTAAAACCTGTAACAATGTTAATGTTTTACCACAATACAATAATTCAAAGGGGCAAAAAGACTTTCATATTCTAAATGATGCTGTTGTCATATGACAGATTTTGGGAATATCTCAAATAAAAACCTTTATTTATTCATTTGACTTTGCACAGAAGCCTTGCAGCAGCTCCAGGTACAACTGGTTGAGTCAGAGCTGTGCTCCGCCAACTACATGCGCAAGTTCAACAAGATGCAAGCAGACTACTACCAGCTCATTGGCATCGCTGCTGAGCTGGTTGAATCTTTGGAGGCCACCATCAATGGAAAAAATGTAGTGTGGATCGCCAGCTCACACACACACACACCAACAACACAGAATTTAATAGGAGCTAAAGGTTATACTGTACATCAAAAGTATCAAGTACAAATGAAACATGCACACAGTGGGAAAACAATATCTGCAGGAGTACACCGATCTCTATATTGTGGTAGTGGCTTGGTTTACGAATATTTTTTGTCTGACCACGCTAATAACTCTAATCTACTCAACTGGTATCTTAAATGAATGAACAGCGCCTTTCAAATGAATGGAAATACACTACAATCGCTTTGTCAGATGCTTTTGGGGGGAAAAAATGGCACTATACAGCAGGCTTCCACATAATCGCAATTCAGCACCTGTGGGTTCACCTAGTCACAGATTATTTTTTTGTTTGTTTTTTCTTTTTCGGGTAACCAATCGCAAATTTATTTATTTATTTTTTGCAGTTTATCACCACTTAAGAATTATTTACTTAAAAAAAATACAAATACATTTTTAAAAAGTTCAATGCATTTTAAATAAGCGTCAGTACGTTTATACTATACGTGGGCTGGACTGGTACCTATCCCTGCCAATAACACATATAAGTATACAGTATATAAACATAATAAAACAGGTTTTATGAAGTGTAACTAAGCCAAAGGATGCGCGCACATACATTTAGTACATTCATGTGTTGTGCATTGAAATGGTGTGCCCAGGTGATCTTTCCATCCCTATTTGTAACCCACAATAAACTCTGTGTAGCAGTCGGGCCGTTTGACTTTTTTTTTTTTTTTTTTTGTGAGGGTTACAAAAACTTCACCTTCCTCATACCATAATCACTTGCACTTTTCACTGTTTTGGATCCATAGTGAGGGCTAATTTACAGCAAATAATAAAAAGTTCTAAAATGTGTATGTAATTATGGTAATTATGGAGCAAATGATGTTTACGCTATGTGGGAGAAAGCACAACTGAGCCTTCCGTGTGGATGTCAGGAAGCATATTTCAGGAACGCAAGTAATATTTGTCAGAAAGTTTTGTTTGTAAACCTAATTGTGGCGGGTCTGAAGTATGCTCCTAACTTAAGGCATTGCTTGCAAATCATAGCGAAAATACATCAGCATGATCTAAAAAAAACATGTCAGCTTGGGCACTCGTAAGTTGAATTACTGCTGTACTCTTGTAGCTCCAGTGGGCCTGCTATGTTTTTTCAGATATCCCCAGAATACCTGCAAAGTGTGTTTGTTCGGCTGTTCAGCAGCCAGATGAGGCAGAGCACGGTGCAGATCACTGACCTCACCAGGCCTGGCACTGTGAGTGGAAAAACCTCTTTACACGTAGCCTAATACTTTTCACTTCCCTAATTGATGCATGACAAACCACGCGCCACCATTTTGGTGGGTCCTGATGAAATTCACATGAAACTGAATTTTTTTTTTTTTTTAAATATGATGTTCAGGCAATTGTATGCACTCTTCGTATTAGGATAGTGAGGCCCTGTAGCTCAGTGGTTAGAGCACTGGTTTGGTAAACCAGGGGTTGTGGGTTCATATCCCACTGGCGCCTCCACTCCCTGAGAAGGGTTGCGTCAGGAAGGGCATCCGGTGTAGAAATAGTGCCAAACGTATATGTGCGTTCATCTGAGATGACACGCTGTGGAGACCCCAAAAGGGACAAGCCCAAAGAAACTTACTTTGTATTAGGATAGTAATCCTGCATTCCACTGTGATGTACAGTAATGGAAAAAGATAATGGGCCACCCTTATTTCTTCACTTTCTTTTTCAGTGTTAATGGCTGATAGAACTAAACATACATTTGTTTAGCCACCTATAACAATGACATAATAGAATTCAATTTATGAGCTAATAGAAGTTTTCCATGGTTATCTTGATAACCAATTTCAAATTACAATAACACAGTGGTACCTCTACTTATGAACTTCTCTAGTAATGAAAAATGCAGGTCATGAAATGCCTTCTTGGAAAATATTGTCTCTAGTTACGAAGGAAATTCAGGATACGAAAGAAAAACATGGGCGCTGGATTCCCCAAATTCCACCACACGTACACATCCTGTATCTTGGTTTGTGTGACGCGATATAGCTGCTCTCCCATTGGTTATCGCCGTAGCATCTTCCTGGCATCCCATTGGCTAGGAGGGACATCAATCTTTACCTATGATGGAGTTCCTATATCTTGGTTTGTGAGGTGCGATTCAGCTGCTCTCCCGTTGACTATCGCCATAGCATCATCCTGGCATCCCATTGGCTTGCAGGGATGTCTATCTTTACCCATGATGCTTTTTTATACCCTTTGACCCTTGACTGTCACTGAAGCACACTACTGTCACAAGCTAACACACGCTGGAAAAGTACGACTTTTTCATTTTTGTTTTTTTGCAAATTTATTCATTTTTCTTCACCATGGGCCCCAAGAAACCTTAGTGGAATTAAGACGTGTGCGTGCGTACTTTCGTACGTTTATTTTATCTCGGCTCTCAAAGTTTCCTTTCCCTTCCCACCATCCTCCACGATGCCTTGTCATAAGCTCGCACAGACTAGACAACTTCTTTGCAGATTTATTCATCTTTTTTCATCATGAGCCCAAAGTAATTGATGGCCAGTGCCAGTGAGGAGAGGAAGAGAGTTGTTTTATCCATCAAAAAAAAAATAAAAGACATTCTCGAGAAATATGAAAAACACTTCTGTCCATGTGGCTTCATGCTGCTGCTGCTACTGCTCAACTTGAAAGCTTCGAAGTGGAGGGTCAACCTGAAGTTGAGGAAATTGTTTCACTGGGAAAGGCTGAGGAGGACATCGATTTGGTTCACCTCGAGGATCTTTCGAAGGAGAGGCGATGCAACACACAAGGCAGGAGCAATTTGTGGCTTAGAGGAGGAGGCAGACACTATTCCGTCTGACAGAATAAAACAAGTGTTTATGAAATTCCATGACTTTTCCAAATGTATTCAAAAGAATCATCCGAAAAATGTGTTAACGAGTTGGGCGATTGCTCACTTTGGTAACGTTTGCCTCGCACATTTCCACCAAAGGCAAACATCCTTGGATGGATCCTTCACGATACATTGAAAGTTCATGTTAATGTTTGTTTTGAATATATAGTTTGTGGAATTTATTGATTTTAGTGGAATTAAGTTGCGTGCGTGCCTCTTCCTCTGAAGACGCCACAATGCCTTTTTGCTCTCCACGCACACCAAAGGGAAATGAACATTTTTTTTATTATTCTTTACATTATGTAAACTTTGAATGCTTATTTTTGGCAGCAGAGGGGTGGGGGGTGGGAGAGCTTGGAACGGATTAGGCTATTTACATGTAAAATGCGCTTCTACTTACAAATGTTTCAGGTTACAAACCGACTTCCGGATCGGATTAATTTCGTAAGTAGAGGTACCACAGTAATTTTATTCTGTTTTTGGTGTTTTTTCAATGTCCCAATTTTCTAATTGTGGTTTGTACCTTCAGTAGGACAAGCCATTAAAATGAACAAGAAATTGATAAAAACAGAAGGTTTACAGTCGTCTTTTTTTCCCCATTCCTGTAAAACAATTAACATAGATAATGTTTAACTATTCACACTCAAGTCTTCAAACTCCACCTTAAAGAGCTTGTAGAGTGTAACTGTTCAAATTCAAGGAAGGGCATCCGGCGTAAAAATTGTGCCAAACATATATGTGCGTTCATCTGAGATGACACGCTGTGGCGACTCCGAAAGGGACAAGCCGAAAGAAAGAATGAATGAATGATGATGTCAAACAGTAATTGCAAACTTTTATGGTTTGAACTGAACAACTTTTCTCTGTGTTTGTATTTTTGCGTGTATGACACTTTTGTGTCCAAAGGGATATTACTCTATGAGTCCCTATGATGATGTAAGTTTATCATGCTTTAATCTTTACTTCAAATCACCACTTGTGGAGTTACTGTTCTCTGTCCTTACTCTCTTGCTTTCCCCTTGCTGTGTCTCATCATCATGTTTTCTTCCCCTCGTCCCTTGCCCACACAACAAATAACCATCTCTAACTGCTTGGTATCCACCTGTTTTCCTTGTTATTTGTCTCCCGATCCTGCTCGTTTGTCCCTGTTGAAAGGGCCTCCCTTAACGTATATATGATCCCTTTTGTTAGGATTTCCTTTGAGATCCACCTCATTATAAAAGTCACCTCGTTCCAAAGATTGATGCATTACCTGTACTCCCAACTCTGCTCTCCGTGCCTTAATTTTAAGGCAAATGTTGCCATTATTATATTTTCCCCAGGACCATTCGTTTTACACTGTGGATTTAGTTTAAGTTGGCAGAATGGCAAAAAAGAGTTTTCATGTAAAATACTGTTTCCCTCATGCTCAGGCAATTGAACTGATTGTTAAGTTACAGGCATTTCAAAGGAGGTAACTGGAGCACTTTTCTAAAACCACGATGTTTCCTAACATAATCATGCGTGGTATGGCGCAGATCGTAAGCGTACACTACTTGCTGCAGTCTGGAACACATTTTTCCTCACAGAGAAAAGCAACACTGCCCGTGTTAACAGCATATATGAACATAATGTACCGTTTTTTTTTTTTTTGGGTTATCTATCTTGCATTTTACATGACAGGGAAATTTGGACCAGAGCTGTCAGTGTAGTTGATAATATGAACAATAAATGGCTTTACAAGATAGTAAAGGTAAAGTGATAGAACAGCCATCACTTATGTAAACCTTGTATTCCCTGGGTTATGTTTCTTTGTTCAGATATGTTATTTGAGACCAACCCCAGTTGTTAAATGAAAGGATGGTTTGGTGGTCATTTTTTTTTTTTAATCAAAAATAACAGCCCATATTTCACTGTCCTTGTTCATACTGAGCGTCCTCTGATATTGTCAGTCACCCTTAGATCCCAATTTTTCTCTTACCTAGTGTTGTTGATTATTCTTCTCGGTTTGAGTAGTATAACTAGATCATGTCTTTTCTAACATTCCATACTTCACAAGTAAATTATGTACAGTATGATTATTGCTGTATCGAATCAGAACAATATTGGTATCAGACAAAACTCAAGGCTGCAATATTGGTATCAAATTGGGTAATCCCTAAAAGAATGCATTTTAAATGTTTCTTTATTGTTCCACTGTAGTTTTGAACTATAATGTACTTTACTTTTAAACTTCTTAAATAAATAAAGGCATCAGCTTGTTAACCACAAAGAGGACTATTCAATAACACCTACATGCTACTATTCTACCAACATTATGTTTCAGTCACATTTATTATGTATTAAATAAAACTTTCACTTTTCTCGGGATTAATGGCAGACAGTTACCAAGGTGACAATTATTTTTCATTTTAGAATATTCAACTTGGGTCTCAGTGGCTATTCTCCATTAACCCAAACAATCCTGCCGTGCATACCCGCATGAGGTATCTTTCCAACCAGAATCCTAAATTTGAGAATTGAGCATGTGCTACGCGCATGATATACGCATGTCCATATACACTATTACTAATAACTGAAACATTAGGTAAGTCGCACGAATCATACACTAAAAGGTAATGATTCATGTTTGCCGAAAAATTGGGTGAGTTTTAGGGAAATTTGTAATAACAGCTTACATTTTTATTCCCTCAGGCTTCCTCAATACTTCGAGCATCCATTGCCCCACAGTAAGTTCTTAGGTCTTCTACACCTATGGTTCATGTGTTCATCCTGGTAATGTAACTTATTTTGGATGTCTTTTCTAACATTCCCCAGCAGACCTAATGAAGTGCCCATGCTGCCATCTCTGGATTATGTGAAACTGAAAAAAGACCTGCTTGAAGGATCAGACCGTGTGAAGACCCTGTTACTTCAGGCGCTGCGCTGGGTTTGTACATTTTCCTCTGGACTTCATATTAATTTTCATTCACACTCTGCTGTTGTAAGATGGCTGGCCTCTTGCATATTGTTTCCTGAATTTGAGCCAGTCACATTGACTTTTCCAACCTGTCAATCAACTTTAGAGACTTACGCGGTCACTTCCCGGTGAACAGAGGGACACTGTGCTTCAGGCTTACATAAGCAACGACCTACTGGAACGCAAGAGTACAAAGCAGGTGGAGCTCTATCCTATCACTAATTCCCTCTGTCTTTTGTTACTTTATTATGAAATGTTAAATTGATTTTGTCTCAAGTGATAATGCAATTGATCGGGTTGGTGCTCCCAAAAATACTCTTGCAGTTAACTTCTTGAACAGCAAACGTACAATTCAACTGCAACATGGTGCCAATTTTCGGCCTTGAGTTTGTTGCCAGGCCAATTAGTAATAAACAGTGAAGAAAATAAGTATTTGAACACCCTGCTGTATTGCAAGTTCTCCCACTTCCACTTAGAAATCATGGAGGGCTCTGAAATTTTCATCATTGGTGCATGTCCACTGTGAGAAAGATAATCTAAAAAGAAAAATCCAGAAATCACAATGTATGATTTTTTTTTAATGATTTATTTGTGTGATACAGCTATAAATAAGTATTTGAACACCTGAAAATCAATGTTAATATTTGGTACAGTAGCCTTTGTTTGCAATTACAGAGGTCAAACATTTCCTGTAGTTGTTCAACAGGTTTGCACACACTACAGGAGGGATTTTGGCCCACTCCTCCATACAGATCTTCTCTAGATCAGACAAGTTTCTGGGCTGTCGCTGAGAAACACAGAGTTTCAACTCCCTCCAAAGATTTTCTATTGGGTTTAGGTATGGAGACTGGCTAGGCCACGCCAGAACCTTAATATTCTTCTTACGGAGCCAGTCCTTGGTTTTCCTGGCTGTGTGCTTTGGGTCATTGTCATGTTGAAAGATCCAGCCACGACCCATCTTCAGTGCTCTGACTGAGTGAAAGAGGTTGTTCCCCAAAATCTCACAATACATGGCTGCGGTCATCCTCTCCTTAATACAGTGCAGTTGTCCTGTCCCATGCACATGAGCATATGCTGGTTTAAGCAGGGGAACCTTCCGTGCCGTGCATGATTTCAAACCATGACATCTGAAGGTATTACCAACAGTCACCTTGGAAACGGTGGTCCCAGCTCTTTTCAGGTCATTGACCAAGTCCTGTCATGTAGTCCTGGGCTGATTCCTCACCTTTCTAAGGATCATTGAGACCCCACGAGGTGGTATTTTGCATGGGGTTCCACTCCACAGTGCAGTATAGCAGGGTGTTCAAATACTTATTTTCTTCACTGTATATTCTAGATTATTTGTGCACTCACTGTGGTAGTCTGACCCTTGTGTACCATCTGCAATAGACTGCCTCATGTCCAACTCAACATGTATGTCGTACTCGGGCTGCTCCAACTACCGGAAACAAATTCCTTGTATGTTGTTTACATACTTGGCCAATAAAGATGATTCTGATTATTAATGTTACAATGAACTCAACACAGGATACACAATGCTGACCTATTTTGGAGACTTGGCAAGACAGCATACTTAGCATTATCATTCTCCAGTCTACCAAGACAATCCAATGCTTCCAAGTTTGGGTATACACTACTTTACTACGGAAGAACTTAAGAGCCTGCAATTGGCTGACAAACAGTCCATGGTGTACCCTTCCCCTCTTCCAACATCAACTGTGGTCCTAATTGAGGACATACGTGTAGAATGGACGGATGGACCTTCAGAGCATTAACCTCAATGCAATAGACGTGACATACATAATAATGTATCTAGATAAGTAACCTTTTCTCCATATTCAACTTATTTTGCATCCTCGTATGTATACTTAAGTGAAAAATAACTTATCCATTTGCTTCACTGCTCAGTAATGCCCATTGGTTCAAATGCTTCTAATAGAAAATAGTGACTTGGCAGCTTCGCAGTATGTTAGTGGTCTTACCTCAAAGTTTTGCATATTTGGTTGTGGTGAATACATAAAGCAAATTTTACCAAAACTTTCCCTGCTCATAAGTATTAAAAACATGATGAAAACATCTAAAATATCTATGGGCCAGAACATTTACCAATAGTAATTACAATTCCCTGTAATGCCCAAACTATTTTCTTGTGCAGTTTATTTTGATCTAAAATTCAATCATGAATTTGATAAACCACAATACTGGTGACCAGTTCAGTGTGTTGGTCGCCTTATGCCCGAAGTTAGTTGGGATAGGCTCCAGCACTCCTGCGACCCATGTGTGGATAGGCACCTTGAAGAATAGAATGGAATGGAATGGAATGGAACAATAAGATGCAAGTTAGTCTAGTTTAAGATTCAGCAATACACGATGTACACAACCTAGGTAGATGGGAAAGGGGAGATCGCAGATTAAATGGATTGTGCAAACAACCAGTTGTCAGGGTTTCTGCGGGTGCCTCGCTTGAAAGCAACAATCCTCGTAAAGGAAATCAGTACATCTCCAGTAATCAGTGCCAGGTCTGATCTTTTTTTTCTGCAGTGACTCCTAGCCAAGTTCATATAGCATATTGTATATATAGATTTTGATCTCAAATCATCTTGTGAAAAAAATGTACCTCTTGTTCTGTAGGAAACTATTCTTCATTTACTGACTTCAAAGAACGAAATGGTGCGGCAGTATATGGCTCGTCTCATCAATACCTTTGCCTCCTTTGCAGTCGGTAAGTCTCCAGTGTGATAATGGGTTAATGGCCAAACACTGCAGTTGTACTTTCATCACACCACAAGATATATATCCAAAAACTAAGGTATTTGTCCTTGTGTGCAGTTGCAAACGGTAATCTGGATTATTTTATTTTTTTTTTTTAGTAATGGCTTCTTTTTGGCCGAGTGGCCTCTCAGCCCATGTCAGTTCATTACTGGTTTCTCTGTGGATAATGACACAATCCTCCCAGATTTAGCCTCAATCTAAAATCCAAACAAAATATCTTGCTTTTGTTCTTGGGTTGATATTAACATTTCAGGCCAAATCACGTCCCACAGTGGGACACAAAACTAATCTTCTTTCTGAGCGGTAAAATGGCTGGACATTCCCTGGATGTTTATACGTTCGTATAATTGAACAGATGAAAGTGGCATTGAGGCATTTGGAAATTGGGCTCAAGGATGAGCCCAACTTGTGCAAGTCCACAATTCTCTTCCTGATATCTTGTTTGATTTCTTTGGGGTTCCCCATGATGTTACACAACATAGAAGTGTGTTTCAGGTCTGGCTAGTTAAAATACATATACAGGTATGTCTCTAATTAACTCAATTCTATCTATCTATCTATATCTATCTATCTATCTATCTATCTATCTATCTACTATCTATCTATCTATCTTCTATCTATCTATCTATCTATCTATCTATCTATCTATCTATCTATCTATCTATCTATCTATCTATCTATCTATCTATCTATCTATCTATCTATATATCTTTCTATCTATCTATCTATCTATCTATCTATCTATACCATTAGCAATCTACCATCATCACCATAACATCTCTCAGAAACATCTAAGTAAATTACATCATCATCAGGGTTTTAATATAGCATTGTAGTCTTACTGTATGTAAACATCTGACTTTGAAGAAAGCAATGAAAAAACGCCAGCAAAAAATCCTTCTATTAATATTTTCGCATTTAACATATCAAAATAATTTTGGTAATCCCAATTGACCAAAAACAGGAAAAGTTTAGTCTGATTTCATGTCAGGTAGTGAGAAGAAATACTCTTCATAAAGTGTAAACATCTGGTTTCAGCTGTAGGATTTATGACAGATGTATGATGTTATGTTTATTTTTCCAGGGCGAGGTTACCTCTCCAAGATCCCTTTGCTTCTAAAACTACTGATGAAGACACTACGGAAGGAGGAGAAGGACACCTTGACCAGAGAGAATGTGCTGGTGGCTCTGCAGAAACTAAGTCTCGTGTAATGGAGTTTGTAGACGCCACTGTGTAGAAAACAATGTCACAGTCTTCAATTTTACAGAGATCAACACAAAAATATGTAATATTTAATCCAATGGGATGATCACATCTGTTTCATAGGAGGAGCCAGCAGACCGCTATGATAGAAGATGATTTGATTGGATGGCTAGTGGATGAATTGCATGACTCAGACTGTCTGAGCGATTACACCCTGGAGTATTGTGCATCTCTTCTCATGAATTTATGCCTGCGGACAAAAGGTGCACAAAACTAAAACACTGTACAGGAACAAGCCAGATTTGAGTTTTATTTTATTAATAAAATTCTATATAGAGTATTATTTGATCCTGTGAACTTGTGTGTATGGCATTTCTCAAACAGGAAAAAGGAAGTGTGCAGAAAATGCGAAGCATGTGCTCAAGGTTTTAACTGACCTCCTCGGACATGATAACCATGAGGTAACAAATGTGTGTGTTTCTGTGTGGAAGAGACCAAGAGACTGTAAAATGTTTTGTCTTTTATCTTTTAAATTATTTCAATTTCCATTCTAGTTTGCATTGTCAGATCTACATGTTAGCACAGGTGTAGATTTTGACTCCCGCTTCCTGTGACTCCCAGATACGGATCCCATGCTTAGGCAAAATTGTACAGAATCATGCGAAAACTACGGTTTCTGTTCCTGGCACAGTTTCCACTACCAATTTCTTTGTTGTTATTGTTCACACTCCTGGTGACATTCGGTCCAGTTTCTACCCAATCCCATTACAGTGAATATTTAATACTGATACTCACTCCCATCCAGCGTGAATCCTGTGGGACCAATGGGACTTGGTGGGAATTCTAAGAAAATATCAGTCTCTATGTAAACCTCTTGAATATGAAGATGCATCTGCCATTTCTGTCTCTATTTCCCAGATTCGTCCGTACGTGAATGGGGCCCTGTACAGCATCTTGTGTATCCCCTCTGTTAGACAGGAAGCAAAAGCGATGGTAAGACAGTGGAAATGTCTTCACCTACTTGCGGAATGCTGACTTTGCCTTTCTTTTCCCTTTTAAACAACCCATGCCATCAATATCCCTTTTTGCTCTTGTAGGTCAAAATGAGTCTTTGACATATTTTAAATTTGACATCCATTTGGTTTGATTGAATTAAATGCAAAAGGCAAACATAATAATGTTTGCAAAAAGACCGGATCTGATTTTTGATGAGTTAATAATCAAAACTAATTATTCATGTACCTACCAACTGAGTTATTGGTACCCATCCACTCAATTTGCCTGAATGGCAGCACGTTTTTTCGCCAAGTCATAGAAAAATAGTAATAGTAATTGCGATCTCCCAGTATCCCAAATTTTGGGCCAATAAAAAAAATAGCATAGTCAGCTGTCTCTGCAGCAGGCTTTCAAACTCCCTTTCAAAGCTCCCTGCTCAGCCTGAAATACTCGCCACCTCGAAGCACACATTTTTGAATGAGTTTAAAGTGAGAGGTGCTACCATGAAATTTGTATGGGAAATTCTTTATATATTTTCTTTTTTTCTCGGATGTCTCATCGCCACTTCCAAATATGGGATGCCCCCACCCCTGTTCCCATCGTTGGCTTGCTTTGACGTGGGGGCCTTTCACACTGAGAGCGTGCACTGTGAAAAGGCATTCAGTGGACAAACAATCCAATGCTGAGTGAGTTCTTTACTATGATGGACCCCATATGGAAGGATCCAAACGCAAAGCCGCTCTGAACAATTTGCTGCTGCAAGACCTCATAGTATCCCCAAGGACCAATCAAAACAAAGCTGTTTTCTATATTTACTTTAGGAATAACAGCAATCCAATCAGCGCAACGCACTGAGACATATTAAATGTTAATGGAAAATTCTGTTGTCTCAATTGCTAAGTCTATAAGGCCAAGTCGAATAGCTTGAAAAGGGGTATCCTCTACGTTTTCAACCCAAATTACCTTCCATACCCCATAAAAGGATCTCAATGATTCAGAAAAAATGTTTTTTTAAAGTTAATGCCATTGGACCTTCAATGTCACAACACACCAAGCAGATGAACATTGTCTGAGATGTATGGAGCTGCATGTGCTGTGTTTAGCTTTCTTGTTGCCCAATTCAAATTCATAAACTAACTGAATGTGTGTACTGCTCAATTGCGTGAAGAGTGTGGAGGAGATCCTCTGCTGCTACAGTAAGGAGGATAATCGAGAGCTTCACAGACAAATTGGCTTTATCATTAAACAGCTCAACTCAGGTCAGTGAATGCATATTTATGGTTTATTTAGTAATTTACTACAATGCATGCATATCTAATTCGTTTTGGCTGTCAATGTTTTTTGTAATATTCTTACTATTATTAGTATTATCCATACATCCATTTTCTGAGCCTCCTAGCCTCATGAGTGTCGCGAGAGTGCTGGAGCCAATCCCAGCTGTCATCGGGTAGAAGGCGGGGTACACCCTGAACTGGTTGCCAGCCAATCGCAGGGCACATGGAGACAGACAACAGCCGCACTCACAATCACACCTCAGGGCAGTTTAGAGTGTCCAATTAATGCATGTTTTTGGGATGTGGGAGGAAACTGGAGTGCCTTGAGAAACCCCACGGAGGCACAGGGAGAACATGCAAACTCCATACAAGTGGGGCCGAGATTTCAACCCCAGTCCTCAGAACAGTGAGGTCAACGCTCTACAGCTGCGCCAACACGCTGCCATTATGTCTATACCAAATTCATGACAAGCTATTTGTCCTACACAGCTTGGGAACACGTAATCACTACCATGTAACACCAAGTCCATCAGATTTCTGGACTAACAATCAGTCCAATTTGGAAACAACACTGATTGTGAATCAATTTCATTTGTTGCTGTGCAAAGGCAAGAAGTGGAAATGAGAAGCAATACAAATCTTAAGGAATACATCTACAGGTGGTGGTCCCAAACCTCCCTTTATCTTTCTTCATCCTGTCTGGTTTATTTTGGGTAATTTCTGCATTTTGCCAGTGGTGCTGGTTTATAATGGGAAATAATTGCATTTTCCAGTGCCTTCACCACTAGAGGTGGCATGAGGGAATGTCTGGAAACCACAGATGTTGTCCAGGTGGGCTGTCTCAGCCAGGATAAAATGTACTGTATATTAGCGGTGCAGCAAGGTTTGATGTCTGTCACAGCACAGTATGTAGCACAGTGATTTCCAAACTTTATGGAGCTGAGGCACATATTTTCCATTCATTCATTTTCTTTGCCGCTTATCCTCACGAGGGTCGCGGGGAGTGCTGGAGCCTATCCCAGCGGTCAACGGGCAAGAGACAGGGTACACCCTGAACTGGTTGCCAGCCAATCGCAGGGCACATAAGAGACAAACAGCCGCACTCAGTCACACCCAGGGGCAATTTAGAGTGTCCAATTAATGTTGCATGTTTTTGGGATGTGGGAGGAAACCGAACTGCCCAGAGAAAACCCACACAGGCACAGGGAGAACATGCAAACTCCACACAGGCGGGGCCGGGATCAAACCCAGTCCTCAGCTTTACCAACTGAGCCAAAGTGCCGCCGGCACATATTTTACAATTGAAAAATCTTACGGCACACCAGCAAACACAAATGTCACAAAATGTAGGCACATCAAAGACTGTATTTACTTCCTGCCGACTAATAGCATTTACTTGTTTCTTTCACTATGCTTCACTGGCATATATAGATGAAGAAAGATACCTTATTTCTTGTAAATAATTTCTTTGAGCTAGTATGTAAAATGTTATAATATCCCACAGCACACCTAGAAGAGTGCTCATGCCACACAAGTGGATTCCGGCACACTAGTTGAGAATCACTGATCTAGAGTAATTGACAAAATACCAGGAGACAGGTGTGGCGTTAGCCAGATTTTTGGCAGCTTTGCCATTGGCACCCTATGCTCTTTACTGATGATAGCAGTTTTCCGACTGAGCACATTGAATATGAAATCTGGATATGCCACATAGAACATTCTGCTACATGCAATATGTTCTATCATAATTTGCTTGTCAATAGCTCATCTTATGGAGTAGGGAGGCATATTCTTGGAGGGAGGCACATACACATGTGCTAGCTACAATTACCTTGACTGACATTAGAGTTAGCTGTTACGATGAGATCCTCAGAGCCATTGTCGGACCACTTGCTTGTGCAGAGCGGCCAGGATTCCTAATGATTCGTGGGAAATGCCAGGACTTGAATCTGACTGAGCAACTTCTGGGCATATTTCGTTCCATGCAGGTTGATCCAGGTCTAACATCAGCTCCCTCTGGATCTGTCTGGGAGCCCCAACCGTCACTGAGTCTCATGTTTCATTCTCTTGAGGAATTTGACCAGAACTGATTTTTCCAATTTTATTTTGATTGTGATTCTGACCTCCAGAGAGATAAACAATTTTGATTTCCAGTGATGTTTCTTTTTTGTTACTTAGTTCTTAACATATATCCTGCAATGAAAAACTGAGAAATATTTTTAACTGGAATGATTCATTCACTGAGATCTAGGTTCCTTTATTTAGTATGTAGTGGATTTAGGATATTTCTTTATAATATGTCAATGTTTTGTTCCATTCAGCGGAGGAAGAAGGACCAGAGTCGGAAGAGGATGAGGATGACAATGATGTAAGTCTGAACTTGACTCATTGCTGGTACTCATTTACTCAGATATTATGTCTCTGTCACACAACAGTAAATAAAGGGGATCACATTTTGAATTACTGTATGAGGAAAACTGATGAGAATGAGTTGAGCCCAAAAGTCTGTTCTGACCTATTTGTAACATACAAAATAGATGGCAATCTTGACATAGCGTAGAAACTTAGTGCGACCGTGTTGTTTGTGTGCAAATGTGTGTTTCCAGATTTCGTTCTTAAAGGCAGCTGTGGTGATGAGATAGATGATTGTGTCTTATTTTGTAATTGTACTAGAGCAGGGCGATATAGACTATTTCAAATCTCGGTATTCATGCCAGGTATCTCGATAACGATGTCATAACAATATCACTACCGGTTAAATGAAAACGTAATAGTATTTTTCTTATTTAGAAAAAGAGAAATACTAATTCCAAAGGATGTGGAATGTGCAGTTTATTTTAATTAGAACACACTGACACTCATCAACATTAACAAAGTAAGCAATGAATACAAAAGGAAGTCTAAAGCTCAGTTTTTTTTAATTATAACGTGCTGAAAGTTGTCGGGGGAAAAGGATGTCTTAGACATCGAATCTTGAGTTCAAAATTCATATTTCTCAAAGTAACTAAATAGACTGACGAATGGTTGTGTCCAGCTCGAGCACAAGTCCGTGGTTGTGGCAAAATAGTCCATTTCACGGAGCTCAGATTCAAGATTCATTTTACTTTCGTTGTAAACTTTTGGAATAACCACTCGATTAAAATGTGACTGAGATGGTATTTTGTAACGTGTGTCCGGCGTCTGAAGTATTTTATGAAAACCCAATTTTGTGACTGTGTACACGGGTATCATGTCTTTTGTTATCTAGTAAGCGACAGCATCTTTAATGTCTCTACTGGAGGACGTTAAGTCATATGGTGTAACTCCACTGAACACATCAGCAGTTGAACTTTGCTTGGGCTTCACTTGCGATGACCGAGAAGTCGCCACATTTATTCCCCTTTGCGCTACACTCCTCATGTAGTACATGGTGATGTTTCAAATGGTGAAACATGATCGTTGTGTAACCTTAGGCCGTAGTATTTTTCTTCAAGTGCTGCACAAAACCTTGCTCCGCTGTAAATCATCTTTTCTAAAGCCAGAATACCTCCAAATAACTGAAGACTATTCGGTCTTGCCGACTAATTCAACCGAAACAAATACTGCACCGAGCTTACTTTAGGCGTTCATCTTTTTTTTTCTTTGTTTATTCCCTGGAGCAGGCGTATGGTTTATGTGTGCCTGGCCCGCACGGCATCAGATGATTGTCACTGGCTTGCTTTAACTGTTGAGCAACGTAAAACTGAAAAGAGTGTACTGTATGTGGTTGGTTGGCCTGAGCTGTACATGCAGCATGAGCATGAAAAGTACACGTTTGGTGTCGTACCATTTTAATTTTCAGTATTAATACTGTATCTTGAATGTTTATATCTAAATAAAGATAACTATATATCGCCCAGCTCTAAATTGTACCCCCTTTTTCAAGTGGGGAGCCAAAAGTCCATATTGTGGAAACATAGATGACAAGTGTTGTGCAAAGTTGATTTAAAGGAGAGAAGTTTTATTAAGAACTGCTCATTGAAACGTGGTCAGAGAGTCTACAGAGTATATTTTTTAAACATCCTAGTATGCTTATGTTTGCTTTGTGTTGTAACAGGAAGATTTAATAGAGTCAGACCGAGATAAAGAGGAGGTCCTTAAGCCACAGCCCAGAGAGCTGTCTGGGGAAAGTCTGCTCACTACAGAATATCTGGGTGTAAGCACCAAACACACACAGACACACACACACAAAGCCAACTCCACAACAACATACAAGTGCACTTGTACGTTGGAAGTTGTTTGGTTCTTGTTGTCATGCAAGCACGGCAGCATACGCGCTGACTTAATGCCTCACAATGCTGCCCAACTGAAGATGTCGTCGGAAGCTGTGCAGACTCAAGAGATATGCAAATGTTTTTATTTAGAGGACTTTAAAAACTAAGCAGATGTATTGTCTTCGCTGCAGTCCAAAAGTACAATTAAATGAAGAGATGTTTCTTTTCAATTTTACACCCCCCCCCTAAATTCTGGTAAATCACCAGTTAGGACAAAAGTGCATTTCCAAATTTGATTTATAAATGCAAAACTGCTATTTCATAATCATGATTCCAATTACTCATTTTTGGCTAACACTGTTTCAGTATGATTTCAAAATGGGTTGATATTCTGCACAACAGTTGAAGACAAGCCTTCTACATCTGCAAATCTATTTTAAACACATTGTAGTTGTGAAAAAAATTGTGATTTGCCAAGTAAATGTTTTACAGAAATGAAATCATCAATGGAAATTATTCCGTTTTTTGATTGACCAGATTATCACTAACCTACCCAAAGTGAAAAAGAAGACAAACCATCAGCATAATCCAAGCATTGATGAGCCTCTTCAGCGGCCGGTGACCCCAAGCTCGCATCGTAACACTAATGTAGTGTAAGTGCATTTTACAAATAATGTGCACTCTTTGAGTTTTAGTCTTTCTTTCACTCCCTTTTGTCCAGCTTTCCAGCTCAGCCACCGTGCCACCCACATTTGTCTAATTTTTTTAAAGATACTCTACTTTGTGGTGTATGAAATTTACATTTGACTTGACATTTTTTATCGGTTTACCAGGCCTTTAACATATTTCACTTCTTATGCAAGCAATCATAAGTCAAAGACAGTAGTATAAAACAAAACTATTGAAAATATACACTCACTTATACTCTATTTGTGTTGCATGTATAGGAATTACCACCCAGGCAGTCGTGGCAGTATGGGTGGCAGAGAAGGAAAGAACGCCTCTTCTTTCAAGAACAACTCTCAACCTCACACGAGCTATGGCAATCGCCCACGCACGGCTGAGTCCCTGCATCACCGCACCGGTGGGTTGACTACTAAACTACTATGACAGCAGTCTCAGGATACAGCTTTTGATAAATCCACTTCTGCTCTAACATGACCATGCTCCAGAGCACAAATCAATAACTTGTAAAATTGAAAGAAACCGCGTATTTCTTTGCGTCACAGTCATTTGGTGACTGTGGCCCGATTCATAAAGGCTGTAGTTAAATCTGCATGCGCTTGGCCTTTGAGACCAGTGGATCACAGTTCAAGTTTCTCTAAGGGCAAAAATAAGTTGGAATGAGGTCTTTGAAAAATGCCTGGCTGCATCGTGATCACCGTCATAGTGCCCTTGAGCAAATATATTTTGTAAACTCCTTACTAAGACCTTTCATTAACATTTTACAATTTTCAATAACAAAATCAGACATGGAGTATGGTCGGCCAGCCAAGGTTTCTGATCTGGACCAATCCTACGACCTCCAAGCCAGAAAAGGAACCCTCCAAGAGAAACACAATGAACGTTTTGACAGGTAACTCAATGCAAAAATTCACTATGAAAGACAGATTACAAGGGGAAAAAGTTGTGATTTTTTTCTAAGTTATTATGTGATAGAGACTGGTGTATCCTAACATATTTTGAATTTTTTGGTTCATAAAGAGAGCTACAAGTGTTCCCTTCTTAGAGGAAGACATACACTCACTGCGAACTTCTTGCAATTTTACTTGCTGGAAGAAATGCGTCAGAGGACAATGAATGGTCTGTTCTGGTTGCATATTTCAATTTGCAGTCATTCGGTATTTTACTCTGGATTTGGCTTCATCTTACATTATTAAAGCAAGTTTGGTACGCCTTTCCAAAAATCTACAATTGCTGAAAACAATATTATAGTACTATTTTGACAATAGTGGCAATACTCTGGTGAATGCTAATCAGTCATTTACATCTCAAATTAAGTAGCAGAGGTTTTAATGTGAATGAGTCCTATTACATGTCAAGGGTCATGCACAAGATGAACATTGTGCCCACTGAGAAGCTTGTCAAATAAGAGAAGGATGAATGATCCCACCGGCTTAGTGAGAGTGGCTTCAATTAAAGCTGATGTTGTACAATATGATTCGATAACATTCAAATCATTGGATGACTCAGCAGTTGTAGCGCTAACACAGTTGACATTACTCATTGTATCTACCAAGTCTGTATACAATGAGTAGAGGACAAACTAGTTACCTAGCAAAACCTGTACTTATTTCTTTCTCGCCACTTTCTTGCCTTCAGCGTGGATTCTGTCTCCGCATTTGCAAGCATGCCGAGGCTCGAACGAACTCCTGAGCCAGGAGCCATTCAGAGAAACCCCACGTGGACTCTGGCGCCCACGTTTTCCGAGACTGAACCCCAGCAGTGCAGCCGGCCATGTTCGGCAAGCTCCCCGGGTGGACTGGGACGGCAGACCGGAGGTAGGCATAATGTCGTGAAAATTGTCACAGTTGAACAGCACACTTAACCAATGCCTCATTATTCATATTAAAAAAAAAAACAAAAAAAAAAAAACATTTAAACACTTTAACATACAGTGGGGCCGTAGCTCAATTACATTCTAATTAGGATACAAGGACAAAGGTAATATTGAAATCCCCTGGAAAGTTGAAAAAAGTAACCCACTGGGGCCTCCACTCCCGAGAGGGGTTGCATCAGGAAGGGCATCCAGCGTAAAAACTGTGCCAAACAAATATGAGCGTTTCGATGTGGCGATCCCTAACAGGACAAGCCGAAAGAAACTGACTATTCTCCAAAAAGGTTTCTAAAGGACCATGCCGATAATGAACAGAAAGTCGCCATCTATTTTGGGGAAATTCAGAATTCGTACTTAGGAAGCTCCGAGTTGGGAATTCGGCCAAATGAGACCCAATCAAAAGCGAGATACCATTTTGCCAACATTTGTCTTCTAATGTTGGCGGAGCATACCATCCAAGTTGAATACTTCACCATAAAAATTGAGTTTGGGGAGGCACAGATTGTTGCTTGCAACTGCAATTGTCTATTACAATTCATGAGAAAAAGTCTTTAGATCTTTGGTTGGATGCATTGTGATTTTCTACAACATTCATTTCTTGTTACGAGTTTCAATATTTCAGGGAAACATGTAGTCATAATACTTCATGTAGTACTGCAAACCAATAATTACCGTAGGATGAGATTGTGCCTTACTTCTTAGTGTGAACTAAAGAACTCCCCTCAATTAAATGTTCTGTTTTGTTTTTTTTAGATCAGAAATAATCCCAAAACAAAGGTGGCCTGTACTATAGCATAAAAGAAGTCTATCTACAATCAACAACCTTAAGTTTTGATAAACTAAATTAATAACTTAATTTATAACTAAAGCTTTGTTTATAACTGTAGTTGTAGTAGTATTTCTCCCATAGCCAAATAAAATAAATGACGTGGCTGGTGAATGAAAATTTAAATTCACTGGATAATGAACAACCTCTGTGTACGCAGTTTTACATCTTGGGACCAGGAAATGTAAAAAAACACAACACTGTATGTGTACATGGGATAGGCCTAGACTTTTCTCCCTGGTGTGATTGTGGAGCCTTATAGTATTTTTGTTAGATGTTTTATTGTTTTTTTTTTTACATCAGTCCCTAGTCTGAATGTTTTTAAATCTAGTCCATTTCCACTTTCAAATGCTATTTCTTGCACTGTACCCTGTCTTAATTGTACTTTTATTTTTTTCCTGTTTGTTTTGAATGTTTATAAAGTGTGTTTTTCCCCTTTTTTAAAATGGTTTCAATCATGTAAAGCACTTTCAGTTACCTTATGTATGAATTGAGTCATATAAATTTGCTTTGCTTTTCTTACAGATGAAATTGGGATTAAAGCATGTGATGTCTTTACTTCTGATAGCTACAGCTACATTTTTTTTCATTATATAAAAAGCTCAAACAATTAGTTTTCATTTAATATCTAAAATATAAATCTTAACTACAGGGCCTGTAACTCTGGTGCTCTTAACTGGATGACTCCATCAATTCTGTTCCTCATGCATCCTGATTGCATTTGATGTACCATTGCCCCTGGCCCTAAATCCCTATAATTGAGCCTAATGCTAAGTGTGTTTTTAAGGTCTGTCATTTGTCATACATCATTGAAGTCATACGGAAGTTACTTCATCAAAACTGGCACAGCAAACAGAATAAGTGGATATTTCTTGTGAGCTTCCATTGCTTTTATCTGCAATTTTCCTGTTATCAGTCCTATTAGTTTACACTTAAGTGCAGTTTCTGCTACCCATCAGGCATTATTATCCCTAATGTTTGCTGCTTGCTAGTTTCCTGACGCAAATGTAGATGGAAAAGCATGCTGAGACCCATCCCTCTTCAGGCCCACATTTGTGACACAAGACATGTACCAGGCGCGGCCAGGCCACCCACTCTCCCAAGTAAATGGGGAAGGATGATAAGAAAATGGAAAGACCATGACATTATGGCCACTTGGTGATTAGGATACACTTTGACAATAGTGGCAAATTCCTGAAATATTGACCAATGATTGATGTGTAAAACTGGGTTCGGAACACGTTGCCATGCAGTGGGACATGAAATGGCTGTGAAATTGTACAATTTGGAAGTAGTTTATACTGTATTTTGAGGGGAGATTTTACATCGAAAGTTGCCCAGTTTCCACCTTTTAACTCCAAACTTTCCCAAGGTGTTAAGATGGGGCACCTACCTGACCAAATTAAACCACTTCTAGGAAAAAAGGTCACATTCATTGTTGCCGTACATAAATGCCTTCAGTTCATTTACCCTCTCCCAAACTTTCAGCCTCCACTGCTTATGTGCTCCTTCAGGCAGCCAGTCAACATGGAGGTGAAGAGGGAGCTGTCACCACGGCGTCGATCCATCTCCCTTGGCACACCGAGTTTCCTGTAACATCATCCTTCCAGTTTTTGATCAGGGTCAGCGTCACAGAGAGAGGGTCATGAATCAGCAAGCGGGGGCGGAGGGGATTGAACAATGCAAAGGATTGTGATCCTACATTTTTTTTTTCCTGGCTTCAGCGCAGACTTTTGCAACCCAATACGAGGTCAGACAATAATCGCATCCCCCAACTAGCCCAACTCGATGCTCTTTGCGGCCTCGTTTGGCCCTCAATTTTCTGCTCTTTGTCACTTTTTCTCTCTCAGCAAGGTCACTAAGCACACCTGCGTATGTGGAACATCCAGCCACCGTGACAGAACAGACAAATCTTAATTTTAAAACTGGAGATTAGCATCATGTTTACTGAGAATGGGTTTAAGGGGCCAAAACAAAGAGATATGATGATGAATAATAGTTTTCATCAGTTAGTCGGTCAGTTATTGTCAGTGCTGGAATTCGCTTTGCGGAAAACAATTTTATTTTCTAGTTGTGCAATATTTTGTAGATCAAGGGTTCTATTGCAGTGTTTACACAGCATTTACAAAAAAAAGGAAATTGTGTAAATATTTTAGCTGTCATAGTTTGCATTGTACATTTGCACTGTTCAAACTCCAATCCCATATTCATGTGGAGCATTTTTTTTTTGTCTTGTTGACAATTTTATTTCAAAGGAAATTCCTGACTTTTAATCCATATTGTATCTCTGTAGTTATCTATGCATTCATCGATCCATTTATTTTCTAGCATCCAAGTTTACTGTGGGAAAGAGGGATGGTACACCTTTGATGCCAGTCAAAGGAAAACCCATATTGACACCGCATGCAAATTCACACCCAATTAACCGGTCATGCAGGTTTTTGGAGTGTGGGAGGTAATTGAGCGACCTGGAGAGAACCCAGGCAAGCACAAGGAGAACATTCAAACTTCATACAGAAACGTCTGAACTGAGATTCACACTCAGAACCCTCGTGAAAAGGAATACCTTGCCGCCAATCCCCCTACCCCACCAAAAAAAATAAAGATACTCCATTGTCATTTTGACACGAAAACAATGTCATAACCTTTTCACTGGACAGTCATGATTAATGTTTAATCATTTTAAATTATACTCAGCATTATGGGAATGCAGTCATTAATAAATGAACTATTAGCTAATGGCTATGTGTATTTTTCTAAAGTCCAATCCAGCTCGTTTTAGCGTTTCCCTGACTCACATTTGGTCTCCTGAGGGATGACGTGCCCAATAATTTGCATTGAGGATGCGAGCGGCAGCACAATGTGAGGAAACGAGCCGCACATGACACATTGACGCAATTGCATGCAGGTGGCTTAGTAACCCTTAGCTCCAACATGCTGGTGCCGTCCAGCTGTAATCGCAGCCGAGAGGAAGCCGCTGCTTTTTATCAAAACAAAACAATGGATGAAGAAAGAGATGGAGTGGGAAAAATACATGGGTCCCCTGACTTGTAACACAAAAAGACGGAAAACGTTTTACCCCATTACATTATTTCTGTATTACAGCATCAAGTGCTGACTAATATGTGTCACGAATGCTATTGAAATATGAAAATGTCAACCTGCTAAGACTGAATTTAAAAAAAGAAAATGGAGAACTGGCATCATGTACCGGAAATCTCGCAAGTTAGATATGCAGGGCTTTCCTTCTTTCCATTTGCCATGCTTGTGAAAACAAAATACCTCATCTGTTATTTCACAACAGTTGGTTAAGAAATGGCTCACTTAAAATATACTCCAACCACCCATTTTCCAAGCCGCTTATCCTCACAAGGGTTGCAGGAGTGCTGGAGCCTAACCCATCTTACTAGGGCGAAAGGGAGACGACGCACCTGAGTCAAAAATATATTAATATCCAGGTAAAGTCTTTTGAAAATAATAACTCCCTGATGATCCAGATGTGTTGGCTACCAAAAGTCACATTAGGAACTATAGAATTATTAAATTACCACTTCAGCCACTCTTGTCATATTCGGTCAAAATAATTGGATTTACACCAAAACTACTCCTTCGCAGCTAAAACATTTCCACTCCGATATTGGAATGTGTACCCAAGAGAGTCCCTGCCTTTTTTCTATACCAAATTCAGACAAAAATGAAATTGACAGTAAGTACGTTGGATATAAAACGTCTTCACACCCTTGTTCAATTCCCAGATTTCTGTGACATACTGTATATATAAAGAAACTAAGATAAATCATTTCAAACCTTTTTTTTTCCACCATTAATAAGCCTGTACAACAATATTTTAAAAAATAACACCAAACAACATTTTTAAAAATACAATTTTTTTAAGAGGGAAAGTAAGCTGAAATAATGTGGTTGCACATATCTTATAAACTGGAGTGTAGCTATCGTCAGAAATAGTCATTAGTCATATTCACTTGTGTTAAAATGGGTATAAATTCCTCTTGTCAGACCATACCACTTTTCTCCTTGTACATTTTTGAAAGATTTCAAGTATGCTCATTTGGAAAACCTTGAAAGCATGGTTGGACATGTTGCCCATAATTCCAAAAGCTATGATTTATGCAAACAGAACACTGCTCATCACTGAAAGAACGCCATTTGTTCAATGAAGCATGGTGGTGGCAGTGTCATTCTCTGGGGCTCTTTTGCTGTCTTGTTTGAAATACCAGTCAATCTGGGCGCAAACCTTCAGGCTCTGATAGAAAGAAAAAGAAAATGTCTGGAAAAGTCTACTAGAACATGAACTGAACTGTTAATCAATTTCTCTTTAAATGGTGGCAAGTCTGGTGTGATTGCCATTTAACCTGAATTTGAACATGTTTAGTTCATTCTGAACACAGCCACATCCTGAGTGATTTTTTTATTTTCATTGTCAAAAAGAGCTGTGATAGTTTTTTCAGTTGCGTTGCACTGGCCCCTGAAGCCATCACCTTACCATGATAGCGCACTGATGTGCCTCAGAGTAGGAGGAACCCCCTACCCGGAGATGTTACAGAGTGATCCACAATAGACTCTCTTTCCTCCCAACATCTGTCTCACTACTTAATAAACAACCTGAGAATACATGACACCCCAATTATATTTTATCAAAGAGATCTAGTATTTATTATTCTTACCCTTGTTTTGGGGGTTTTTTGGTTTTACTGTTGGTGGTCAGATCCGTGGAACGTCACCTTTCTGGCAAGGAAAGAGCCTGAGCATGTCTGCAAGGTCCAGCGGATCTGACTAGTTACAATTGGCCTGACCTCAAAACACATTTTAGGCGCCGTCACCTGTCGGTTTGAGAGGAAAGTTTTGTGGATTGATGAGGTAAAAGAGATGAAAAGCCTAAAGCTTTGAGAAAGAAAATATCTGCTCATGATCCAAAACATACAAGATAACCCGTGAAGCTCAGCGGAAGTGACTGTTTGAGCTTTGGCTTATTCCTAAACACAAGTCTTCAACAACAGCGGTGCAGAGACTCCTACGTCTTTGAACCAGTAGCATCCCACTCGGTTGTTTTTATCAGTAAGCAACCATGTGCAGTGCTGATAACAGGTGACGCCAGCCAAGAAGAGCATTGCAGTGCTTCTGTCTCCTCAACCTCCTGTTTCCTCTTGACCAGTCCTGAGAGATAGATTGAAGTGATTCTTCCACCCCTTCCAACAATGCTGAGAGACTGTTGACGCATTTGGTGGTTCGGCTGAGAGCACCAAATAAAGAAAAGGTCAGTATGATTATAAGACAGTGGTCATAACATTTTGCTCTTTTATAAAACCATCACAGTTCATTTAGGAATCACCTCTCAGTAACATCCTTACAAAACTAACCATTACCCTTTTGCGTGAATGCAACTTTGTGCACCAAAGCGAGTTAGCGTTTTGTGGGGGTTTTATTCGCTCCACCATTAATATTGTTCCGTTGACTCGGGAACTGGAATAAGGAATCAGTTTCACAATGGTGACCGCATTAGCTCAGCAAGGACGACTGCACACAGGATGATGACTTTTTTTTGCCGTCCTATCTCGAGTTACAGTTAAGCCATTGGGGTGATGGAACTTCAAGATACTTTCATCAATCATCACAACTTGTTTTCACACTAAAAAATGCTAGTGTTTCCCAACCTTTAGTGAGCCAGGTGTTACAAAAGGTGTGTTACTGTATACAGTATAAATGGAAATATTGATGATCTCCTCACAATTCATTCACAGCTTTTAGTTGTATTCATTGTGTAGTCTTGCCAGAAGTGTGGAAGAGGTCATAGGTTATAGCTAAGGGGGAGACCAAATTCCTCGTTTTTTAGTGTTTCTCAATAGGATGTGAGGAAGGTTTGCCCAGTGGTGGATGTATCGTCAGACAACGTACACACTAGCGAAGGGGACGACGGACAAAATCAGGGCCCTCCACAATTCCTCTCACCCTTGCCATAGTTAGCTGTGGCAGATGGGCTGCTCTTTGAGCCAAGCGCAACATTATACCCAGAACCCCCATGTTTGTGCCATTAGACTTTACAATTGCAGTGTATTTAGTATTACCTTTCCCGGTTTTTGTTATGTGCTGTTTTATCCGCCACTGCTGTCGCATATCTTCATTTTTCACTCCCTGTATGCATAATGGCCCTCTGTACCATTACGTTTGCCCAGCAGCGTTCACTAGGAGATATAGTGTGAATTATTATTGTTTTACCAGAAGAAACCAAGTGTTAATAAATCATAGCAAGATTTGCTTTGGGTGTGTACGACACCACTACAGGCCTCTGGATGTTTTTGGAGTAAAGGCAGATTTGTCGCATCTTTGTTCTTGCTCCTTTCTCAGAGAAGAACCTCACTTGATGTCTGAGTTGGAAAGGTGTGTGTGTGTGTGTGTGTGTGTGTGTGTGTGTGTGTGTGTGTGTGGTGTGTGTGTGTGGTGTGTGTGTGTGTGTGTGTGTGTTTTCAGTATCCCCTCAGGCATGTCCCCCCATCCCCACCCTTCCTCAGCAATAAATTCTTTCATGGTGACTTAGCCTCTGAGCACAAGACACCCGACAGACCTCAGGTAATCATCTCAGGTGGGCTTAACTCCGGAATAGGATCACTGCAAACTTCCTGTGTGTTAAAAGTGTGACATTTCCATAACATATTAAAAAGAAATCTGTTTTTCTTTCATCGGTGATTGCTATGACACCTTCCTTGCTCTTCCATAAACTGCAACAAAGGATGAAAAGGAACAGCTGATGGGGAAGTGGCAGTGGAATATATGTTCAACTAAGTCATTCCACCCATTTCAAACTTGACAACATTCCTCTTTTTCTCATATGTGCTTGTTCATGCAAAAAGGTCAAACAGTTTAATCTAACAAGGAAGCCATTGACTAATTATTAACCGTTGTATTTGGTCTTTTAAACTATTTTTTTAAGGTTCTTTTTCGGCGATGCACACTGCCATGGACAAATCGTCATGATTGCTAAAACTCTCATTGTAGCTTTTGTCAATGTTTTCATGTGTAAAGTCATCTCAACAAATGTCAATCACACAGGTGAAAGTCGTCTTTGGGTCTTTATTCGTTAGTTTATGTCTTCATCAAGGAATTCATTTTCTTGTTTGAGTCCAGTTGTTTGATTTTAACTTGTCAGTCCATCCGTTTTCTAAACAGTACTGCGTGTCCTATTTGGGTCCGTGAGAGGTGGGGTAAACCCTGGACTGGTTGCCAGTCATTCACAGAGCACATACAGACAACAAAACACACAGATAATTGAGAATTTTTTGGAATGTGAAATGAAGGTAGAGGTCATTTGCACTTATTTTGTGTGATTTTCTTAAGCACAAAAATGATTCAAACAAAACGAAAGTGCTGCGGAATGAAGTGCGTAACGTCACAGAATATTGTCAGGCTATAATGTAGAAGCAGGCAAATATCTATCAAGTTGATATAAATAATAGCTAGGCTCGAGTGTAGTTTTGCAACATTGTCTGGCTCGGAAAGGCCTTGTTTTATTTCCCACTTTGTAAGTGATAAAATATCCCGTCCACCTGTTGTGAACCAAACTGATGTGTACGGCCTATAAAAGCAACACAAAAAAAATCCGAGAGGTGCAAAAATGCCTCATGGAGGTGAGAATAGCTGCAGTGTGTGCGTGCTGCTGTCGAACCTCTTGATGAGGAGACTAAAGTTTGAACAAGTGCGGAAGTAGGCCGTCAGTGACAAACTTTTTTTTGTTGTTGTTGTTTTTTCTGCTGCTCTGCAGCTGCAAGGGCAGGAGGGGGAAAAAAATCAAAATGGGGAAAAAGCAGTGTCGGCAAGCAACAGGATGCACATGGCCCTGAGATGGGTAACTTGATGGATGCAGGAAATGGAGGGAAAGAGAGGAAGGGGGGTGTTTGGATCACAGCTGTGTTCGGAGTGAGAAAATTCCTGTCTTGAAGCACACGGAGGCATTTTGCTGTCCTTTCGCAAGTTGACAAAAGTGGCGGAAGAGCACAGTTGGGCCCAACAATGTCATTGTCATTGTGTTGCTTTGTGTTTTGATGTCAGATTTATAACTGAGGTGGCCTTGCTGGTTGCAAGGAGAAGATGAGCAGCACTCCCTCAGACACTGGACAAATAGAAATATTTAGGTATAGCTTTTGATTTGTTACATAATCAAGTAATAGTTTTCCTATTTCTACCACTACAGTTCTCGGTTAGCTAGCTACCGAGCTGTACACCATTAAAATACATCTTCCTCGGATGGCACAATTTACAGAACCATTCAGTGTCACGCTTTAAATTCCCAAGTTTGTTTTATATTGTTTTATAGGCTGCCATTACACAGCACATTGAGCACAAAAGCATTGTGGGTAATGATATGGGCAAATATATGAGCCCAAGGCTCAATAATATCCATCCATTCGTTTTCAACACAGCTTATTCCGGTTAGTGTCGCTAGTCGCTGGCCATTGTGAGTCGACATGCCTTGATTTTTCACCATTTTCTCATTTAATGCTCTTGCCAGTTTTTATTTAGTTATTTTTTTTAATAATTCAACATTTTAAAGGTTGTTGACAACACTCTTGTGTGTCAACTATACAAGGCATACAGCATTAATTTTCCCTTTAGAGGGATATTAAGTCCGGGCAATATCTCTTCTTTCAGAAATACATGCAACAAGTACTCCCAGTCTTTAAAATTCATAGGTGGTAATACATTAACATGTCACTTTTGAGGGCTGTCTAACACATACATAAATATACATACGGTAAGCCTTAGTCACTCAGTGATGAAGAAAAGCATGCAGGCTCATAAAAACTTTAGATATTTGCTCAGTCACTGCTCATTAACAACAGGAACTCTTGCTGATGTCACAGAACATTGTGTTTTGTGTGAATAATAATGCGTAGTTAAATAAAGTCAATCTGGCATATGTGCTGAAGCTTTTTTTATGTACCCTGGAGATTCTCATTTCACGACATGGAAATTCGGTGCCAAAAGTGACCTTCAAATAAGTCGTCGTTACGTTCTTGCACTACTGTATGCTGCTTTGCAAATGGACATTATTCAATGTTTTAAGTAACATTTGATAAGATGTAATAAGACTGGAATACAAGAGCCAAAGTATTTAAGGAGGGATTTTTATTTTTTACATATTACTGGTATTATTACTATATTTTGATATTAAAATAAGTAAGTAGCAAAAATAGATATTGTACAAGCTATTACGATACAAAAAGTCAAGTTTGCAGACCAAAGGCGAAAAATAAACATATTACATTGTTGTTCCTATCAAATCCAAACGTGATAGATGAAAGCGTGGGTCGTGTGTGTGCTGGTTGGGTGGGCTTTGGTACTGACGTAAGAGTGCGTGGCTGCAGTGCACTCCTCGGGTGCGTGTTGAAAAGGGCAGGCCGGTGGGGGAGTGAGCTGGTCTGCAGCTGCACACCACACTCAAAGCTCTTTCTTTTAGCTTTGATTTGTGTGTCTGGGGTGTTTGCAAGAAGTTGTCTTTTCATGCAAAGGATTATTTTACTACTCCAAAGCTTTTAAGCGTTGTCACAGTTCGACTTTTCTGCGCTGAACCGTCAGCTTCCCACAGACCTGAGTACAATGTAAGTGTCATTTGAATTGTTTCTCTTTCTGTTATAATTGCACAACACCATTCATGAATATAGATACCCGAAGCCATCAATCTACACGTCTGTTTTTTCTCCAGTTTCTTCATTTTAAAAAAATGTGAAAGATTTACACAATTTAATTTTACGCTGACAGAATTGCTGCGAATGCATCTATTGCTATGAAATGAGTTTACCAAAATGTGAAATCATAGTTTTGGTTTTAGTCCATCAGCATTGTTGCTAGAACTGCAATCAAACAAAAGCACTAAGGTCACATGTCAGAGTGTCTTTGGTTGTTTATACCAACAAGCCCTGACATGAAGTGATGGAAACTTGACAATTTGAAGGGTGGGCTTTATTTCCCTTGACAAGGGACTCAGCATCCATTCATTGTTCTACACGTGATACTATGTTAATGAAGCGTAGAACAGTAGTACAGAGTAAAAACTATTACCCAATGTTGTCATAAAAAGAGAATTTTTGTGGAGAGTGTTCAATTGTAAATATTTGCCTGAGACATGTTGTGTTGCTAGTGTGCAAGAAAAAATGCAAACGAGTACATCAAACTTGCACTGTAATTAAATGGTTATTACTCTTTCTCCAGGCAAGTTCATTGTTTTTTGTACTACACAAAAGAAGACCTATATGAACATCTAAAGAAAACATGGGAACATATAGTGGCATTGTTACTATAATTTTTTTATTCTCCATGCACATGAGATTCGTTTCAAAGAAACTGTTATTTCATGGCAAAAGATTTTTTGTTTAGTTTAAGATGGGCAATTATTCCATTTTGCGGATATCGCTATACAGAATAACATTCATAAATGGATATTTTAATATCTTATAGCAATGTTCGACACATTTGAAAATAAACAACAAAGCAACTAGTAGAGTTCTGAAATTTGCCTGCCAGCCTGTTGGTCTTTAGTTTGAGATTGTGTCTTATTGAGTAAAAAAAATATGAAGCCAAAAATAATACTAGGATCAGTTTCATTCATGCTGTCACTGAGTGAGAAGTGAACCACGCATTACCTGATTACTTGGAAATCAGGTAAAGGAACTACGACGCCATCAATGTCACCCCCTCGTCCCCTATGCCAAAGTCCTCCACACTTTGTGGAAACGAGTAGTAAATAATAATTGTTGAATGCTGATTTGATCACTTTTCAGAATAACACTTCCCATCAACAGCCATTCAGTTTGAATACTTTGTTCCGGTCGAAACTGGTACTATAGTAACTTAATAGTTTTCAGTAATGTGATGTTTTTAGTTGCCAAACAGTTCTGGTTAGCAGGTCTCACAATCAGGTTCTGGTCTTGACCACAGATCAGGCCCTCATGTTCTCCCAATGTTTGGTTGGGTATCTTCTCGCAGCACTTTGGTTTTCTTCCACATTGCAAAAACATGCTTGGTGGGTTAAATGAAGACTTAAAATTGCCCACGAAATGGAAATAGGATTGTTTGTCTGTGTGTCCTGCAAATGGCTGCCAACTTGTCCAGGATGTCAAAATCCCAAGAAAAAAAAAAGGATCTATTTCATCTCATAAAGTTCACTGACAGCTCATATGCTATGCTGGAAATAAGTTCCCTTTTTAGTTCAAGTGTCATCAAATTACAGAATTCCTCTTTGGCTCATCTTCATTGACAAGTCCTTTGCATACCTTTGAGAAAAGGTTTTCCAAAAAGGGAAAAGAAAAGGCGAAATAAACATTGAAACTTAATCCTCATTGTCGACATTGCAGTCAGTTTTTCTGGCAGGGCCATTGTAACCTTCAACCATATAAACATTCCGTTGCCTCATTCTGTTGTTTTATTATGTATAGAACCAATGGATATTCATATAGAATAATGAAGGAGCCCTTCTGCAAACACCAAAAATCAACAAGGAACGTTCAGACCACAAGATGGTGTACTTCGTGTATTTCTAAATGAAACTCCTCAACTCACTTCAACTTACATGGCAACAGATTTTCCTTTCACCTGAGCACAAAAGAAGTGAATACCGATCGTTGAGTTTTTCATCAAATAACATAGGATCTATTTCACCAAAAGTTTGAAAATGAGGAATTTGACAGATGTCGAGTCACATATGTGTGGGGGGTCACTGTACACAACAAATTGATGGATCACTGGTTTTGGCATTGCCGTGCGACTAGCTGGTGACCAGTTTAGCGTGTAGTCCGCCTTTCTCCCGAAGTCAACTGGGATAGGCTCCAGCCCCCCGTGACCCCGAACAGCATAAGCCGCATTGAGAATGAATGATGTTTTGGCATATGAAGTCCAGAAAAAAAACAAACTAGTTTTAAAACATTTTCAATATCTCAACATTATTAAAAGTAAAGGAAATTTGAAATTTTGATACAGATCTTAGCAAGACACAAAGTAGACACATGATTTGTTGAGCACACAACATAGAAATATGTGGCGGGCCAAGTCGGGACAAGGGCTTGAGTGTGACATCTGGGCTTTAGCATTTTACTGACGAGCTTAAGTGTCAAGAGATGTCTTAAGTCTCTTTTGTGGCACTTGCACCAGATTTGTGGAAGCCTTACATGACTTCATTGTCCTTAAACTTTGGGGCATATTTTACTCTTTTATTTTTATGAAAATCTTGGGAGAACCTTTTGATTCATGTTACTTAAAAAAAATACAAATACGGTCCAAAAAATGTATGACACTGCCTAGCAGTCTACAAAGGTTAGGTTTAGAAAGGATCTTTTTAAATGAAAAACATACTTAGTAGATGCAAAAGCTTTGGCTCATTTTGACAACAGGCAACAACATTATGGAAGGAGAAAACACACATTTGAAAGCACTGGGGGAGTCCCATTTTAAGCAATCATTTTGATATGAACACTGTTGTCTGATGGTGTAATCTTTTAAAAATGTCACTACAAATGTTAATGCAAACAACCTTATTCTTGGGTGAGAATAAACTTAGATAGAAAAGACACCAATTAATGGAGTGTAGTTTCTCGCTAGCTCAAACCTTTACACATCGCAGTAAACAGGGTTTTGCAATATTTAGGTTGATGGGAATCCAATAAAAATGGAATCTATTAATTTTCTTTGTTTTCTGTTTGTGTTTACAAGGATGAACAACAGAGATCGCTGGAAGGTGTACAAAAGGGCGGCTGTCATGTTCTGCCTGGCACTGGTAGCGCTCACTGTTGTCCAGAGAGGAAGCATCAACATGGGGGCTCCGTTCGAACTCGAGAGGTGGGCTCGCATGGATGCTTCAGAGGGAGTGGAGTCTGGAGCTTCACCTTCCTCTAAGAAGATAAACAGTTTTTGGAAGGCAAGCAAACACCAGACAAGACCATCAACCACCCAGGGACCAAGTGCCACTAAAGACAGCACCACTACCACTTGGGATGTAACCAGATCCAACTGTAGCGCCAACCTCAATCTCTCAGGCCAAGATTGGTTTAGGGGACTGGAGGAAAATTTCAAGCAGTTTATGCTTTATCGACACTGTCGTTACTTCCCGATGCTCCTCAACCACCCTGAGAAGTGCTCAGGGGACATATATTTACTCGTGGTGATCAAGTCGGTGGCCACACAGCATGACCGTAGAGAGGTCATTCGGAAAACCTGGGGGAAAGAGCGAGTGTTGAACGGGAAGAAGATAAAGACACTTTTCCTTCTTGGTAAACCATCCAACCATGCTGAAAGGGCGAACCATCAGAAGCTTGTGGAGTATGAGAACCACATCTACGGGGATATCCTCCAGTGGGACTTTTTGGATAGCTTCTTTAATCTCACGCTTAAGGAGACGCATTTTCTCAAATGGTTTCACACATACTGCCCAAACGTTCGCTACATCTTCAAGGGGGACGACGACGTCTTTGTCAACGTGGACAATATTTTCGAGTTCTTAGATAGCACGAGCCAAACAAGGAATCTGTTTGTAGGGGATGTGATTTTCAAGGCCAAGCCAATCCGTAAAAAGGAAAATAAGTACTATATTCCACAAGCTCTGTATAACAAGACCCATTATCCTCCGTATGCAGGTGGAGGGGGATTTCTGATGGATCGCACTGTGGCGAGGAGGCTTCACTGGGTAGCGGACACCCTGGAGTTGTACCCTATTGATGATGTCTTCTTGGGTATGTGCCTTGAGGTCCTTCAGGTTGCGCCAATAAAACACTATGCCTTTAAGACGTTTGGCCTCGTGAAAAACAAAAGCAGTAAGTTGAACCGAGAACCTTGTTTCTTTAGGAGCATGATCGTTGTCCACAAACTGCTCCCAACGGAACTCAGACGCATGTGGAATCTGGTCAACAGTGACCTGGTCTGCTCGCAAAAAGTCGAAATCCTATAGCTTGACGAGGATGAGGAAAGGACTGCGCTGACAAGCTGAATCTTGAAATAGTCAAAGGCAATTAGTGCGTGATCTCCTTTCTGTGGAGAGACACTGGGGCAGTATTTGTTAGTTCTGTGTGTTTCCTGAGGAGGTTCTTCAAAATTCAAATAAATTAGAGGTTGAAATTATGGCATTTGTTAGGTATTTCAAAGACCTACCACTAATGCTGTGGCAATGGGAACACAAAAGAGTTCTGGAAATGTTGACCTGCACGGTGCTCAGGGCTTCAGTGGGACTCTTTTTTTTTTCAGCATAATTTGCAGCATACTTTTTCTTCATTGGTCTTTGAATGAAAGATGATGAACCCATAAATGTGAAGACAAGTTATTATTGGTAATTTTCATGATGAATGCTGCTGCCTGCTCAAACAGAATCCTTTTTTATTTTTCTTCCTGTGGATGCTGGACGACTGGTTAGCACATCCACCTCACAGTTCTGAGGCCCCAGGTCCAAATCCGGACTCGGCTGTGCGAAGTTTGCATGTTCTCCCCGTGCCTGCATGGGTATTATCTGGGTACTCCACTTTCCTTCCGCATTCTAAAAATATGCCCGTTAGGTTAATTGGCGTCTCCATATTGTCCGAAGCTATCAATGTGAGTGTAAATGGTTGTTTGTTTATATGTGACCTGTGATTGGCTGGCTACCAGTTCCGGTTGTACCCACCCTCCTGCCCACAGCCAGCTGGGATAGGCTCCAGCATACCTATGCCCCTCATGGGGATATGCAATGTAGAAAATGGATGGATGGATGGATGGATGGATGGATGGATGGATGGATGGATGGATGGATGGATGGATGGATGGATGGTCATTGTTAACCTCTCGAGTCTGGTGTGCTGTAAGTCCTCACTGCACAGCCGCTGTCCACTTAAGTGTACGAAATATTCCACTTTACTTTTCCTTTGGCCACTTTATGTTTGGCACAGTGGCTTTACCAATTAAAGTAAGAGAATTAACTTCTACCTCACTAATCCAGACTCTACTCCATCTGCAGTTTTAAGCGACTGATTTCAACATTTGTCTCACATGATGTGTACATTTGTCTCACATGATGTGTTCAGCACACTTTTTTTTTCACTTAGATGTCCTAACCATTACAAACCATGTTTTTTTTTTCTTTTTATCCATGTTTGGGACTGTGGCGCGATATTCAAACACGAGCTGGGGATCAACCCCATGCCATCTGCAAGGAAGACGTCACTATATACCACTAAGTCACCACTGCTTTTGTCTGGGCATACAACATTCTTGTCCATTACTGTATTTTATACATGTCCTTGGACTTTACAAGAATGCGACTGAAATGAACATCTACTATGTCACAGTACTGGAAATGTAAAAAAAAAAATGGGTGAGCAATGTAATTCTATGTGCTGATATACTTGACATGACATTGATAGAAGGTTTACAATATTCCACTGTACTAAAACTATTACTGGTACGAGTATAAAATATATTAATTTAAAAGTCCTGTCCTTGACAGAGGAGTGTAAATTGTGGGGTTGATATTTAATTTGAGGCATGGAATGTTCCGTGATTATTGCTGTGCTGGAAGTGTATGTTAATTATACAATATTCCCCATGTGAATACCAAAGTATAAATAAATATCACGTTTTGGTCCCAGCAAAACTCTTTTTTTTTTTTTTTTTTGCAAATTTGTCCAAGGTCAACAGTTTTTTGTTGTTGCCCTCATTATCATCCATTATCTTTGTGGAAAATCTACAATGTCATTCAACACTGGTGTCCAATGTTGACAGCAGTCACAGAAGTCAGTACCGTGAATGGTAAGGATTACTTATCATCTCACGAGGCATAATGTCATGTAATAATGTGCAATAATGTCAATCATAATATTTTGTACTTCAGATCACGGACATACTGTATGGCTAAACAGTACTGAAGCTGTTAAGTTCTAAGTTAATGATTATTTGCTAACAACAAAAAGGTTTATCTGTTCAAACATTATATATCTTGTCTTTGGAGTGTACTGCTCAATTAAATATAGATTTAACATGATTTGAAAATCATTGTATTGTATTTTTAAGTATGTTTCGCACAAAGTCCAAATTCATTGGAAGGCGAATTCATGAAAAGCAGACGTCAAGGGTGAGGGTTCACCATATTTATCTTGAAAAGACTTTAGATAATTTCATGCTGAAGTAAAGGGAAAATATACAAACTACGCAAAGATGTTTCAGAGATTATTTGAGCCCACAGCTTCTGATCTGTGAAGCAGACATGGCCCTCTGGTACTGTGCTGCCTTCCACAGAGCAATTTGGTTTCAATGGTATCAAATCAGATTAACAGAAACTATGACATACATTTTTGTCCCTGCATTCTGCACACGGGGTTTCCAACTTTTTGTGGAAATGTAATGATTTTACTTTTTTGTTTATATTATTTCCCTGTTGGAAATGGGATTTAGATTGTATGGTCTGCAGCTTTGTGGGCCGCCCGGGAAAATTAACATAGCAATGACTGGCCAAATTGCTCTGCAAATCTCCCACTAAAGTGACACTATTCCACTCAAAGTGGGTACACAATCGGCTCCAAAAGTACCCTGCTGATCAGCAGCATATTTGTTGACATGAATTGGGGGGATCTTTTGATGTCTGTCCGGTTCATAGGTTCCCTGGAGGACACTGGAGACTTTCACACTACCTCTCCATCTTGTCTCAAAGGCCCCCAGAAGAATAACTTTGTTGCCACAAGAAAAGGTGGGGCTCTTAATGCTTGGGTTGAAATGAAAAGAAACATTCCTTCATGTATACAGTACCGTAGTCAAGTCTTTCCTATATAGAACTCGTGCACCTGACCTCACAGTTTGCGCGGCGCCATATTCAAACCTAGCTGCTTGTCAGTACTGGAGTCGTTGAACCTGAGCAGATTTTACAAATTGCCCGACACCCTTTGTGCAGTTGGTTGTCACAATAGATGACACAGTTCTTCAAATATATCATGCCATAGAAAACCATCTGAAAAGACCAGAAAAGATCGATGGGTTGTCGGTCAAACAAAGCTGCTTGGGAGTCGGCTGAACCACAGCACATTTTTCCCAATGCTCGTGACCTATTGTGCGGTTGGTTGTCACAATTGACTAGACAGTTCTTCAAAGATATCATTCTATAGAATGCCATCAGAAAAAACGTGAAAAAATTGATAGATTTCGGGAATTAAACGGGATGGACGATGCCCCAACCAAATACACACACCTGTGTAGCGATCATTTTATTTCAGGTAGGAATTATTCTTCTAAATCTCAAATTATCAAGAAGTATTTATAACGCCAAATTGACTCATTTGAGATCAATGCGTATTGAAAAAATAATAATAAACCGTCTCTTAGAGAGGTTTGCGGAGGTAAGCGTGTGTTAGCAATACGTTTCTGTGTACGCAGCCTAAGTTTTTTTTCCAGTCATAGTTAATGAATGCGAGTTTGGGTAAAACCAGAGGTCATTTATTTAAATATTGGTATTTGTATTGAAAAAATCTAGTCCATCACAATGTGTTATTGTTGATTGAGAACAGATCCAGCAATGAAGTATTTGTATGCGTCCAGACTTTTCTACGCTTTCAAACTTTTCAGTGTTTCCGTAGGTGCACGAGCTCTAGAGCTAGACAACTAGCTAGCTAGATCGATGGCTGCAGAATAGAATGGACCTTTCCGACCTGTCAATCACTCGTATAATAATTGCCAATCAAATAGCCACATTGTCTTAAGCTCTGGGTTGACACGCCCCTTTCGCCATATTGTCCCACAAGCAATGCTGGTTGTCAGTAGCGTGCGCTTTAAAAAGTTAATGTTATGAAGAAAATGGTCCTCAGATTCGCTTGGTCAACGTGCAATTGTGATGAAAGATATGCTGCTAGGTTACAAGGGGCCCGGTTGATTCATTTTCCAAAGCCTAAAACACAGTTGACGACATGTCTACGATGGATTAAGGCTTGGGGAAGACCACACGTACAACTAAATGTGGACAATATCAACAACACAAGGCTATTTGTTCGTAGGTAAGTGAGGGAGACGTATCTTCTCTGAGTTTGATTGGATTATTATCATTGCTTTATACATTGCAGGAGAACAACTTTCACTTTGTTCGTGTATCACTGACCTCCTGATTAAAGTGTGTCATGTTATATCCCAAAGAGTCGGGTTAGGGAGACGTAAATGCGTACGCGTCATGCAAGAGTAATGTCTATTTGCCTATTTGCATCACATCTGACTTTTAAGACAGAGCACTGGATTCGATTACGAGCTAAGTCAAATGAATACCCCCACTCACTTATAACGACTATAATGATATACTCGTGATCTTTCCAAGTAAAAAGTACTCACCCTGGTTTACATGCGCAGTATGATTCCACTATTTTATCCTGTTAGATTTCAATATGAAGTTTGTGAGGCGTCAAACTTTTTTGCATTGATCGTCAACATTTCGCTGTAACTTTGACATTGCATCCTGCTCAGTCCAAAATCTTAATTCCATGTACCTATCCTTGTGTGAAATAGTTGAGACCTCTATGTAGAACTCTCTTGGACATGTCTGACCCATTTGGCAAAAAACGTACCCCAATATTATCAGGAATACGCGATACAGAATCGACTTCAAACATGTTCTGTTCAATCGCCGATTTGGAAACGTGTGGGACATGGCTAAGAGGGTGGAGCTTAAAGGGCTACTATCATGAAATGGATGATTTTTAGTATGTTGTTAATACTCTCGCCATGAAAATCCTCTCGAGGGATTTGTTTTTGAGAAGAAGCAAGAAGTGACGTAAAGGACAGAGGCGCCCCCAAGTGGACTTGTTTGTTTCCATTAGTTTTACCTCCGCGAAGGTAGCTCGTTGTTCCTTCGTGTTAGCCAAAATGCCGGCTCATTGCGTTGCTGGACATTGCTTGAACACTCGGGAGGATGGATTTACCCTTCCTTCATAAGTTTACAAGAGACCCGGTTTGTCGTGAAAAAATTGATTGCACAGGTGCAGAGGACGAGAGCTTCGTGGGTTCCAAATAACAGGTAGGTGTGTATACAGCTACTAAAAAAACTACTAGTTTGGGGCGGACCACGTAATTGGTCTCTCATAACGTAACAAAAGATCCGCGTACGAAATATGTCGATGTGCACGTCGGACGGCATCGGGCTGGTGCGTAACTTCGCCAGCGAAGGCTGCGCTTCATGCGCGGAGTAAAGCACCCTGCCTCGACGGTGATGATCGCGTACTGATCATCGCGTACTGCGGCGCCTATGAACAACCTCCTAAAGCAGCACGGCTCGGTTCCATTATATGCCACCATGGCACCGAAAATCAGCCACCCGGCTGAGGCGCCGAGTTTGGCGGTCACGGCTTCTGCGAAGGCTGCACGTCGGGCTTTGCGGACAGGAGCGGCTCTCAAGAACCCAGCTGAGAATGCCTCACTCAGCCGCGTGCCCGCAGTAAAGCGCCCCGGCTCGACTGTGTTGTTGATCGCATATTGCGGCGTCTATGAACAACCCCCTAAAATAGCACGGCTCAGCTACGTCATAAGCCACACCAGCTGGTTGCGATGAGCCGCGATGGCTCATCTCCGCCGCGGTAGTGGATCGGACGGGGATGTGGTTTGGCCGTGATCGCATATCATCTGAATATGGCTCGAAACAATAGTGTAATATTGCCCTGAGGGCTCGAAACAATAGTATTGTAGCGCCGGAGAAAAGGAGTCGGAGTGTAATATTGCTCCAGTAACTTCACTCGGTTGTGTGGTGTTCTCCTTTTCGAAAAGAGCTTCTGTGTCAGAAGGGGCGCATTTGTCTCCCATAGTTAGGGTCCACCGTGTGTTTTCATTGGCGAATGGCCGGGTGACGTCACAGACGGAGGATGCAGCCAATATGGCCTGCCACCGCTGTTCTGGGTGAACTCAAGTCGGATTGGGCGCCCTTCAATGTCTGTGTTGTTCAGTGTCTCCATGGCTTCCTTGGCATCTTCTGCACTTTCAAACTCTAAAAAGGCATACCTGTGAAAGATGAGATGAATGTAGGTTTTCAAACCACATTAAGGTTACCCACTGCATGGTAAACACTTGTAGCACAGCAGACATGGGCAGCAACCTCATATGACTGGGGTGAGCCTGTATAAACTGTGCACTAGCTCTGCTTCCCATGCAGCTACGCGCATAATCATGGCAAGATTACGAGGAGCTCAAGAGAAGGTCAAACAAAACTACACTGATGGCGTGACACTTCGAGGTCAGTTTGCCACCCAAAAAGGTTTACTCACCCTCTGGGTCTGCCATCTCTCTGGGGGATTCTGATGGCAACAGCCTTCTCAAAAGTAGATTGTAAGACCTCTTCTGTGGCGCTAAAGGCTAGATTGTTCACCAATAATGTCTTGCTGGCTGCACCTGCAGGGGGCAACAATTCAGACGTTAGATCACTGTAGATACCCTTTCATACATCAAAAAAGGACGAAAGAAAAATCTACTGCAACACACTCACCTGCTACCTTGGCGCCTTTCTGGCTTTTTTCTCCCACAAAATCCAACATCACAGACCGTCCTTGTATATCACAGCCCTGTGCCTCCTCCAGCATTTTCTCTGCCTCAGCCTCGGTTTTGAACTCAATGTAAGCGATTCTGTGAAAATATTAGCGGCATTCAATTAACGCTGGGGAAAGATGTTGAACATTTTCACCAAGTCTTACCCTCTATTGGACCCATTTTGGCCAAGTGGCACCCTGACATCAACTGCATCTTCAAAAACCTCTTTCAAATCATCAACCGTAGCAGCGAAGGGAAGGTTTTTAACAACATTACATAACATTTTTCCCAATGCTCGTGACCTATTGTGCGGTTGGTTGTCACAATTGACTAGACAGTTCTTCAAAGATATCATTCTATAGAATGCCATCAGAAAAAACGTGAAAAAATTGATAGATTTCGGGAATTAAACGGGATGGACGATGCCCCAACCAAATACACACACCTGTGTAGCGATCATTTTATTTCAGGTAGGAATTATTCTTCTAAATCTCAAATTATCAAGAAGTATTTATAACGCCAAATTGACTCATTTGAGATCAATGCGTATTGAAAAAATAATAATAAACCGTCTCTTAGAGAGGTTTGCGGAGGTAAGCGTGTGTTAGCAATACGTTTCTGTGTACGCAGCCTAAGTTTTTTTTCCAGTCATAGTTAATGAATGCGAGTTTGGGTAAAACCAGAGGTCATTTATTTAAATATTGGTATTTGTATTGAAAAAATCTAGTCCATCACAATGTGTTATTGTTGATTGAGAACAGATCCAGCAATGAAGTATTTGTATGCGTCCAGACTTTTCTACGCTTTCAAACTTTTCAGTGTTTCCGTAGGTGCACGAGCTCTAGAGCTAGACAACTAGCTAGCTAGATCGATGGCTGCAGAATAGAATGGACCTTTCCGACCTGTCAATCACTCGTATAATAATTGCCAATCAAATAGCCACATTGTCTTAAGCTCTGGGTTGACACGCCCCTTTCGCCATATTGTCCCACAAGCAATGCTGGTTGTCAGTAGCGTGCGCTTTAAAAAGTTAATGTTATGAAGAAAATGGTCCTCAGATTCGCTTGGTCAACGTGCAATTGTGATGAAAGATATGCTGCTAGGTTACAAGGGGCCCGGTTGATTCATTTTCCAAAGCCTAAAACACAGTTGACGACATGTCTACGATGGATTAAGGCTTGGGGAAGACCACACGTACAACTAAATGTGGACAATATCAACAAACACAAGGCTATTTGTTCGTAGGTAAGTGAGGGAGACGTATCTTCTCTGAGTTTGATTGGATTATTATCATTGCTTTATACATTGCAGGAGAACAACTTTCACTTTGTTCGTGTATCACTGACCTCCTGATTAAAGTGTGTCATGTTATATCCCAAAGAGTCGGGTTAGGGAGACGTAAATGCGTACGCGTCATGCAAGAGTAATGTCTATTTGCCTATTTGCATCACATCTGACTTTTAAGACAGAGCACTGGATTCGATTACGAGCTAAGTCAAATGAATACCCCCACTCACTTATAACGACTATAATGATATACTCGTGATCTTTCCAAGTAAAAAGTACTCACCCTGGTTTACATGCGCAGTATGATTCCACTATTTTATCCTGTTAGATTTCAATATGAAGTTTGTGAGGCGTCAAACTTTTTTGCATTGATCGTCAACATTTCGCTGTAACTTTGACATTGCATCCTGCTCAGTCCAAAATCTTAATTCCATGTACCTATCCTTGTGTGAAATAGTTGAGACCTCTATGTAGAACTCTCTTGGACATGTCTGACCCATTTGGCAAAAAACGTACCCCAATATTATCAGGAATACGCGATACAGAATCGACTTCAAACATGTTCTGTTCAATCGCCGATTTGGAAACGTGTGGGACATGGCTAAGAGGGTGGAGCTTAAAGGGCTACTATCATGAAATGGATGATTTTTAGTATGTTGTTAATACTCTCGCCATGAAAATCCTCTCGAGGGATTTGTTTTTGAGAAGAAGCAAGAAGTGACGTAAAGGACAGAGGCGCCCCCAAGTGGACTTGTTTGTTTCCATTAGTTTTACCTCCGCGAAGGTAGCTCGTTGTTCCTTCGTGTTAGCCAAAATGCCGGCTCATTGCGTTGCTGGACATTGCTTGAACACTCGGGAGGATGGATTTACCCTTCCTTCATAAGTTTACAAGAGACCCGGTTTGTCGTGAAAAATTGATTGCACAGGTGCAGAGGACGAGAGCTTCGTGGGTTCCAAATAACAGGTAGGTGTGTATACAGCTACTAAAAAAACTACTAGTTTGGGGCGGACCACGTAATTGGTCTCTCATAACGTAACAAAAGATCCGCGTACGAAATATGTCGATGTGCACGTCGGACGGCATCGGGCTGGTGCGTAACTTCGCCAGCGAAGGCTGCGCTTCATGCGCGGAGTAAAGCACCCTGCCTCGACGGTGATGATCGCGTACTGATCATCGCGTACTGCGGCGCCTATGAACAACCTCCTAAAGCAGCACGGCTCGGTTCCATTATATGCCACCATGGCACCGAAAATCAGCCACCCGGCTGAGGCGCCGAGTTTGGCGGTCACGGCTTCTGCGAAGGCTGCACGTCGGGCTTTGCGGACAGGAGCGGCTCTCAAGAACCCAGCTGAGAATGCCTCACTCAGCCGCGTGCCCGCAGTAAAGCGCCCCGGCTCGACTGTGTTGTTGATCGCATATTGCGGCGTCTATGAACAACCCCCTAAAATAGCACGGCTCAGCTACGTCATAAGCCACACCAGCTGGTTGCGATGAGCCGCGATGGCTCATCTCCGCCGCGGTAGTGGATCGGACGGGGATGTGGTTTGGCCGTGATCGCATATCATCTGAATATGGCTCGAAACAATAGTGTAATATTGCCCTGAGGGCTCGAAACAATAGTATTGTAGCGCCGGAGAAAAGGAGTCGGAGTGTAATATTGCTCCAGTAACTTCACTCGGTTGTGTGGTGTTCTCCTTTTCGAAAAGAGCTTCTGTGTCAGAAGGGGCGCATTTGTCTCCCATAGTTAGGGTCCACCGTGTGTTTTCATTGGCGAATGGCCGGGTGACGTCACAGACGGAGGATGCAGCCAATATGGCGACCACTTGGATATTGTGGAATGACACTTCTGCAACTTTGCCCATGGATGACGCGCTCTCCGCTCACATTTGTTTTTTCGTATAGACATTGAAGTGAATAATGTTATACGTATTTTTCATTACAATATCTATCTTAGAATGTTTATAGGGATGACACTTGGGCTTTAAGATCGCCATCGAAAGGTCCATTGTTGTTTCAACAGATCACTACACTATTTGCTAAAGTACCCTATTTTTTCCCCCCACCGTCGTTCTTTCTTAAGGAATGAAGGCACGCTGGGTAATTAGCTACTTATCCAGAAAGTGTTATATCCCAAGCAGGGTTCTCATTGCAATGGAGAGAAAAATATAAAAATGATGCCTTCCGCAGAAGAAAGAGCATGCGAATTTTGTGGCTCCTCTCGGAATGGGCTGCGTCACTTCCGGCTCAAGGCCGATCAACTTGCGGATGGTTCGACCGACTGTTCATTCCGCGACGTCGTACGTGCTTGGAAACGCCTTCTTGATTTTCGTAATGGTGAATACACAGTGCGATACCATGATACGTGCAAGTGCCATCCGCATCTTAATACTTCCGTCAGTCAATAACATCGTAAAGTCAGCCGCGACTCACAGCTGGGGGCGGGAGTGTCAGCCATTTCGACTTACACTCAGCTGTTGCAAAATGTGTATTTTTAATCTATTTCACGTTCTTGTTGAAAGCTCATGGATAGAAATGTTAGGGTAACTGAATAGCAGACCAAGGCCTAGACTCTGAATACATCATTTAGAATTGCAAATTCGGTTTGCTGAAAAGGAGCTATCACGTGTCATTGTAATGCCATGGTTAAGTTCTAAGTGACTGTAGTCACAAGGCAAGCACTGTTGAGCAGTACTCCCGTTACTTTGACTCAGGTACCGAGCTGTTGTTACACTCCCCCCTGGTGGACGTCATCCCATAACGCTCCAAGGCCGTCAGGTTTATTCTCACTGTGGCTCTATCAGCATTTCAAACTAATTCCAATGAGGCCTCATCCGGTGGTTTCAGCCAAATAGTATGGCATCCAAATACTTGGATGGAAACCTGACCGTACTTGTATTCTGAAGACTTTATAGAGACCCACTCAACACTGATTTCAAATCCCACATTTGCCCACCTCAACACTTGTTCTGGCCAGTAATAATAAAAACTTTCATACAATATGCTGTACTAAGATGCAAACGATGGGCACCTTCTTGCCAACAATTTGACATCTCAGGAGGCATTGCATGCTGACAATTTAAGAGCAAACACCAAACTTCAGTTAATATACTTCAATTTGGCTGTAAAGGTCATCCACCAACTATGAAGTGTTAATCATTGCACACAATCCAAATCGTGCATGTTTCAAACGGCAAATTGGTTGTATCATTTGTAACCGATGGCACCCAAATTTCTTAAGTCTCTGTCATTTCCTTTTGCTTCCGTCTGACCTCTTGAACAAGTCACCCTTCTGAAAGAGCATATTCTTAGTTGGCCTCACCTGCTTAAATACAAAAGCTTCATTTCAAAACCAAGTGGAATGAGTAACAGTATAAAAATCACCTTCAAGGTTTATTCAATGAAACAATTAGATTCTCAGATGGGAAACAGTCAACACACTACAAATATGTTACACAATTCTGAGGTGCAGTCATTCTCCAACATCCTGACCTCTTTGCCATACCAGACTGAGGACTCAAACCCTATCAAAATATGCTTTACACATTACAGTAAAACTAAAACTAAACAAATAAAACCAAAATGTGGATACAAGTGTAGGTTTTGTTTTTTACAAAATGATAAAATAGAAAGCATACAAACTGTTTAATTTACACATGTATCGGAAGGGGAACAAAGAAAAATGACTAGCTCTGTTTTCACAGCAAACTCGTGTTGCTAGACCCATTCCGTTTCACTCCTAAACGTACAAACTAAAGAGGTGGAGGGGTGCATGTTTTTATTCAGGACATTCAGTACTCGCACAAGTTGAAAGGTCAACTGTGCCCTTTTGGCACAGGAGGGCAGGTAAAGTTGGAGGATTCTAAATACAGGGGCTAAAATGCCCGTTTAAACAGTTAAATATTTATCAATGACGCTTTCTGGAATGTCCAAAAGCTCTGAAAACTGATGAAACCAGAGTCCATTCAAAAAGTAAAACAGACTAAATTTAGTCATCAAATTTAATTTTCTTTCCTTGGGGCTTGCCTCCAAAACCACCACCTCGTCCACCTAAAATGATTAAAAAAAAAAAAAAAAGTCAGCACAACTTCAATTCATCAAAACCGAGAGGGCAATGCACAAAACTGATTCAGTCTGTCAACTTAAGAAATGCAAAATCAGATGGGATAAAATTACCTCCAAAGCCGCCACGGCCGCCGCCACGGCCACCTCCACGTGGGCCTCCTCTTCCTCTGCCCCCAAAGCCACCACGTCCACCAAAGCCGCCACGACCTCCTCTTCCACCACCACCACCACGGCCACCGAAGAAGCCGCCGCCTCCACGGCCTCCACGGAAACCACCTTCACCCTTTGGTTTGGCGTAGTCCAGAGTCACCCTGCTACCGTCGATTTCACCATCCTCCATAGCTTCCTTGGCTGCTTTGCAGTCATCCTCATTGTCAAAGTCCACAAAGCCGAACCTACAGAGAAAACAAGTTTACTTTTTGTCCATTGGTTGCTGCAAAACATTTAATGCTAGTTCAGTTTTCTCGCAAAGTAGCTGCTTGTAAAAACTGCCAGGCTAATCATTCGTATCTACACAGGACAGTGCCCACAAATAATTTCAGTTAACATACCCTTTAGAAGAACCCGTGTCTCTGTCTGTGACAATCCTAGCACCCACTGCGCCATCAAACGCATCTTTGAGTGTTTGATCCGTTGTCTCCTCTGAGAGACCCTTGACAAAAAGCGTCTTCGTTGGACCTAGTCACAAGAATACATTCATGTTAAGGCTAATTTGGCTTTACTAACACAAAGCAAACTATAGTGCGTAGCTGAATAGATGCAATCAGGACTTGACTATCTGAAATCCTCACAGAGTTTCAGGAGATCAAATTTTCATCATCTGACCAATCACAGCAGTCCAGTGTCGAGTTTGTAGACCTACCAGAGTTCCCCCTGCCTCCTTCAGGCCTGCCACCGCTGTTCTGGGTGAACTCAAGTCGGATTGGGCGCCCTTCAATGTCTGTGTTGTTCAGTGTCTCCATGGCTTCCTTGGCATCTTCTGCACTTTCAAACTCTAAAAAGGCATACCTGTGAAAGATGAGATGAATGTAGGTTTTCAAACCACATTAAGGTTACCCACTGCATGGTAAACACTTGTAGCACAGCAGACATGGGCAGCAACCTCATATGACTGGGGTGAGCCTGTATAAACTGTGCACTAGCTCTGCTTCCCATGCAGCTACGCGCATAATCATGGCAAGATTACGAGGAGCTCAAGAGAAGGTCAAACAAAACTACACTGATGGCGTGACACTTCGAGGTCAGTTTGCCACCCAAAAAGGTTTACTCACCCTCTGGGTCTGCCATCTCTCTGGGGGATTCTGATGGCAACAGCCTTCTCAAAAGTAGATTGTAAGACCTCTTCTGTGGCGCTAAAGGCTAGATTGTTCACCAATAATGTCTTGCTGGCTGCACCTGCAGGGGGCAACAATTCAGACGTTAGATCACTGTAGATACCCTTTCATACATCAAAAAAGGACGAAAGAAAAATCTACTGCAACACACTCACCTGCTACCTTGGCGCCTTTCTGGCTTTTTTCTCCCACAAAATCCAACATCACAGACCGTCCTTGTATATCACAGCCCTGTGCCTCCTCCAGCATTTTCTCTGCCTCAGCCTCGGTTTTGAACTCAATGTAAGCGATTCTGTGAAAATATTAGCGGCATTCAATTAACGCTGGGGAAAGATGTTGAACATTTTCACCAAGTCTTACCCTCTATTGGACCCATTTTGGCCAAGTGGCACCCTGACATCAACTGCATCTTCAAAAACCTCTTTCAAATCATCAACCGTAGCAGCGAAGGGAAGGTTTTTAACAAAAAGCGTCCGAGAGTCCCTTTCTGTAGGCACAAAAGAGTTAACATTATAAGAAATGCTGTACCATTTTGTCCACCAACAGTACCTTTTTTGCCTTCCTGGGAGTTTTCCTTGCTTCTGGCCTTATCCAGCTTGATTTCCTGGCCCATAACCTTTTTGCCGTTGAGTTCCAGTGCCTTCTGCATGTCCTCTTCACAGGAAAATTCGACATAGCCAAATTTCCTATTGAAGAAAGTCACGATAGTGATTCAAAAATGCCACTTTAGAAAGGCCTGCTAAAACCTAATTAACATGTTTAGGAAATTGCATTTTATTTTTAATAGTGCCTGAAGGCTACGTAAGAATGCACTTTCATAGTACAACTCAAACAGTTGTCCTGCTGCAGCCATCACGGTAACAAAGAGGCTAAGGATGCCACCTGCAAGTCTTACACCAAAGACATGCTTGTTAAATCAACAGTTAATGCCTTTTCATGCTACCACTAAGCAAAATACAAATATTCTCTCTAAATTAACTTAGAATCTTAAATTTTCGGTCACCAGTGAAAAACTATCCCTAATTAGCTTTAGTAGAATCATGACCAGCCAATTGCTTTACAATTAAGAACAAGCTCACGATTTAAGTGTTCAACTTTTTTTTTTCCACGAGTTAATGGAATTTAGAACAAAATGTCTTACTTGGATGCACCTAACCGGACATCAGCGATCTCGATGCCATTCTTGCTGAAGAATTTCCTCAATGAACTTTTTATTTCGTCAAAGTCTTTGTTGGCATTCAGGTTTCCAGCAAACAAACAGAAACCTTACAGATGGGATCATACATGTACTTCAGTACAAATGGTACATTAGGGAACAGCAGTCATCCCAAAAATGAAGTTGATCAGCAGGTTAATGCCCTTTCACACTGCACTATTTTCTTTGTGGCTACCGTAGCAGTAGTAGTAGTAGCGGACATGTCTTTCCCCAGTTTTGGTGTGAGCACACTGAAATCACCCCCCCCCCCCCCCCCCCGGATCTCGTGCAACTTTTCAATGAGTTGTGGCGCCATGACAGCAAATCCCCACCCAGCGTCCTTGAGGCACAAACACGACCAAACAGGTGCATGACAGTATGCTGCGTTCCAGTAAGTGCAATGTGAAAAGGCCTTTAGAAAATTCCTACCTTCTCCTTCTGACTTTGCCTTCTTGGCAGGTGGTGTGTCCTTCTTGCTCTCTGCCTTCCTCTTAGCAGGAGTCACTGGGGCTTCTGTTAATTCAAGTTTCATAAAATTCAGTCTTTCAAATTTGGAAGTCGATTGGGCTACTGGGTTGTACAATTCTACAACTAAAAGCAAGTTGACTACAAAGCTTCTGGGTAGAACTTTTGCAAAACTATGAAAATGGGTGTGTGAAATCATGTGAGATGCATATACAGTTATACCCACCTTTATAACTGACCTTTCCCCACACCCCGTTGTCAAATTACTTATATGGGCAATACTGACACTCAAACCTAGTACATTTCATCCCAGTAAGATCAGGTGATTTTCAGTCCCTAACTCACCCTCTTCTTCGTCTTCATCCTCCTCTTCGTCATCATCATCATCATCATCCTCCTCCTCCTCCGACTCTTCCTTGGCTTTTACCATGCCTGCCTTCTTTGCTTTGGCAGCTGCTGGAGCAGGTGTTGTGTCCATTTCCTCTTCTGATTCTGAAAACCATGGAAGCCATGAAGACAAAATTGTGGCCATATGCAAACTACACATGATAAAGAGAAGTCAGATACATAGTAAGGTGACATCACACAATTTTCAGTATTAAGTCCCTTAATGATCATCATTTGTAAAATCTACACAAAGTACCCCACCCCCCGCAAAAAAAAACATGCCTCATGAATTGTCTTACCATCTTCGTCATCATCATCATCCTCCTCCTCATCATCATCATCATCATCTTCGTCGTCATCCTCATCATCTTCGTCCTCTTGTTTAGCTGGCGTAGCCTTTGGCTTAACAGCTTGTTTTGCAGCCTTCTTGGGAGGGTTTTCTTCTTCCTCTTCATCGTCAGAGGGCTCCTTTGCAGGCTTGGCTTTCACTTGCTTGGCAGGGGCCTTTGACTTTGCTGCTTTCTTGGGTGGTGGGGCCTCCTCTTCAGACTCTTCATCTAGAGCAAATACACCAAATCAGCTGCTTCCACAAACAAAATGTAAACGTGAAAACTTGATACCCATGTCACAGCGATTGAGGATAGAACTGGTGGACAATAAACACACCAGCACCGAAGACATAGCGCTGTTGGGTTACTATTCCTCCGAACATTACACACATGAGTACTGATGACCACATGTGTGCCAAGAAATGGAGGGTGCATTAAATATTAAACAAGCTTGCGAGACATACCATCATCTTCATCATCGTCATCAGATTCTTCAGCAGGTGCCGCTTTTGCAGCGGGTGTAGCTTTTGCAGCGGCTTTAGCAGAACTTTTGGCAGGGGTTTTCTTAGGGGCTGGGGCCTCTTCTTCAGACTCTGGGTGGATCAAAAATAAACATTTATTAAAATTAAGTATAGATTACAGGAGTTCGAAACAGCAACAGGCTTCGATTAGTGTACTTTAAACACTGCCTCTGTCACTCAATTTTTCAAATCAGATTTATTGAACTTGTACTTTGATGCTTGCAATTAATCACAAGTGACTGGACCACAGCAACACATTCTGGAGTGACACAGTATTATGAACTTTTTGCGCTTCAATGTAGTCCTGCACTGCACCATATGCAAATTGTCTCATTTTGAAGTCCCACCGTGATGACCCAAAACATTTCCTACCCGGCATACCAGTGTGAGTGCCCCCCCACTTATCTTTGCACTACACCACATTTTATACACCCATTTGTGGTTAAGAAGTATGTGTGGCCAAAATAAACTAATCTGAGTTTAGTTTAATGGAAAATACTTTTCACTTTTAAGAATTTATGTATACTTTTAGCTCCAGCGACATGAGACCTTGGAAAGCTTATAGATTACCTTCTGTTTCTCATACACATTTAGTATATTACCGAGTTATATTAAAGTAACATTACTAAGTACAGTGTCTGGCTAGGCTATTGACCTTTGGTTATGAGCAACCTTTTATTAAAATATTTCAAGAAGTTCTGTTTGGGCATATTTGAAATCACAGCTCACCAGAATCATCATCTTCACCTTCACTTTCTGCCTTCTTGGTAGTCTTGCCATTTTTTGCATTAACATTGGCAGCTTTGGCTGGTGTAGCTTTCTTTCCCACTTTTGGTGGAGGAGTCTGCAAAACACGAAAACTAGGCAAATAACTAACTGTATTTTGGGGGGGGGGAGTACATGAAATTCAGCATTACATGATACTGTACCTCTTCCTCTTCACTTGATTCTTCATCCACTTCTTTGGGAGGCGGTGGGGCTTTTTTCTTTTGGTTCGCTTGTTTATTAGCTGCCTGAATTTGGATGAGTAAAACAAGATTAATCAGTTTCCATCTGTCCCTAAACTGCAGCAAAATCACATTACACGCGCAATCAATAAAGGCCTCACCCAATGTACTGTGTTTCTATAATCGAACCACTTGAATTTATAACTGATTATGTAGAATCTCTATATTCTATATTGCATAAAACGCATGTGTTACGTGTGGCGACAAAGTCGGGGGTCGTAGCGTGGGCGCCTGCCTCGTGTGTCGATGGGGGAGGCGCCAAACCCACGTGGAACACCGCTGATCGTCTTGTTAGCATCGAAGCTAACGTTACAGTTGAAAGGCAATCAAACAATGACGGGAGTAAATGCGCAGGCGCTCAAATAAGATTTTCAAAAACAAATCGACAAATCAACAATACCGCATGGAGTCTACATCACAAACAATGTTTTATTAAGTTTCATTTGAACGACTAACCGTCGTGCTAAAGCGTTCGATAGGAGTTTTAGTCAAAGCCCGAGGATTCTATACGGCGTTGGACCAGAGTACTCGAAATCGGCCTGCGTGTGGAGGTGATCTCCGCGCGTGAATGCCATCTTGAGTGGCTAGCTGCTAGCAGGCCCAGCTACAACTAAAAAGCAAGGCAACATGGCCGCTCGAAATCCAGGAAGATACGATGGCCATTTGATTGGCGTTAAATCGCATTCTCTCTGCTAACGCATTGGCGTTGGCAGACGTTCAATTCTATTTAACAATTATCGGCGTGGTTTAACAGGTATACCCTATGGGTAATAATGGAATTGCTTACAAGACGAAACAACCACAGTACTCCATTAAGGCCTCATCGTACGCGGACACGAGCTTCTACTATCAACTAGAAAGGCAAAGCAAATCATTTTATCGATAAAATGAAACTTGACAGGTCTTACCTTAGCTAACTTCACCATCGTGTTACCGTGTTGTTGAATGAAGCAGACGCGTAAAAGAAGTCAGCAAATCTCTACTGCATGCACGTGGCTGTGCTTACACGATGAGGCATTGAACAGGAAAGGAAAGACCGAGACGGGGACGCGCTCCTTACTCTTTAGCCGAGCGCGTTCACGAGAGGCCCTCCCACGTGACGCTCTCGCCCAATCACACCAGAGATCTTTCAATCGCGCCCGCGCCTCGCCTCCATGGAGAAAACCAAACAAAATGGAGAACAACGGCTACTTGTTTCTACCACCGTGAAAAATACAAATACTGTACTGTATTTGTTTGCACGACATTTTAATAATACCAGTAAAATGAGTGGGTGCTGTACTTTTTTTGTTTTTAGAAATTAATCCTTTGCATTTGAAAGGTAGTCATTTTGCTGACTTTCCTTTACACTTTTTGTTTTTTTTACATTGTAGGTGGGAGGCCAACAATATGGGTAAATTATTTCTCAAACATAGAAACACTTGGTCGAATTAAGACAGAATATAACTTTACAAAACAAAACAAGGTTCCCCTGCTATTACTATTATTATGCATTACGGATTTTTATTTTTTTTTATATTCACATTGCGCATAATTCATCATAACACAGTATTTTGAATTTATCTTGAATATGTGAATGTTGTGTTTTTTATGGCAGTATGAACACTTACTAATTAACTTACTAACCTAAAAAAAAAGAATAAAAAAAACACATTACAAGGAATAAAATGTAGAGATCCACCCTGAGCCCCTTCCTGTTTGCGGTAGTAATGCATAGGGTGACAGATGAGGTTAGACTGGAATCCCCTTGGACTATGATGTTCGCAAATGATATTGTGATCTGCAGTGAAAGCAGGGAACAGGCGGAGGAACAATTAGAAAGATGGAGGCACGCACTGGAAGGGAGAGGAATGAAGATTAGCCAAAGTAAAAGAAAATATATGTGCAGGAATGTTTGGGGCGGAGGAGGAGGAGTGAAGCTCCAGGGAGCAGAGATAGCGAGGGTAGTTAACTACAAATACTTGGAGTCAACAATACAGAGCAATGGAGAGTGTGGTAAAGTGAAGAAATGGGTACAAGTGGGGTGGAACAGTTGGCAGAAGGTGTCTGGTGTTCCATGTGACAGAAGAGTCTCCACTAGGATGAAGGGCAAAGTTTATAAAACAGTGGTGAGGCCGGCCATGATGTACGAATCAGAGACGGTGGCTCTGAAGAAACAACAGGAAGCACAACTGGAGGTAGCAGAAATGAAGATGTTGAGGTTCTCGCTCGGAGTGAGCAGGTTGGACATAATTAGAAATGAGCTCATTAGAGGGACAGCCAAAGTTGGATGTTTTGGAGACAAGATTCGAGAGAGCAGACTTCGATGGTTTGGACATGTTCAGAGAGATTATTGGTAGAAGGGTGCTGAGGATGAAGCTGCCGGGCAAAAGAACGAGAGGAAGACCAAAGAAAAGGTTGATGCATGTTGTGAGGGAGGACATGAGGACAGTGGGTGTAAGAGAAGAAGATGCACGGCTTAGATGGAAAAAGATGACAAGCCGAAAGGAAACGAAGAAAAGAAGAAGACAAGGAATAAAATGTATATGGCGTATGAGGATTAAGTGAAAGGTTTGTGGGCAATGGTAGCCATTTATTTTTCACCCAAAAAATTGAAACTTTATTTTTCTATGAGTTGGGATAGCCTCCAGCACTACCACGACCCCTGTGAGGATAAGCGGCTCAGAAAACAAATGAATGAATAATTAAGTCTAAACACTTTTTCCAGAGTTTATAGATCCCTCCTCTTCATAGAAGTTCAAGTCTTACCCCCCGCTCCCTCCCAAATACTCTTCTACAACCTCAATAACGTCATCATCTGTGGCAAAAAGCCTGACAGAAGTGTGACAGCAAGCTTGAGACAAAAAAATTGCCAGCCTGTTGCAATGGAATTGTAAATTAACAGTTTAAGAAGTTAATGGCAAGAGGGAAGAATCTGTTGGAATGTTTGCTACATTTAAAGTTTAATTGACATACTTCGTTAGCGCCTACATAAGAGAAGGAGCTGGAAGAGCTAATGACCTGGATGTAGAGGCTCCCAGAGAATTTTGCATGCTCTTGTCTAACTTCTGGTAGCATGCAAGTAGGGAGGTACTGACAGAAAGACTCTTTATTTCCATTTTCTATTGATTTACAGGATAATTGTATGGATGATGCTGGCCCAAGTAATATTTGAGTTTTACATGTTAATCAAGGCAAGGGAAGTTTCTGAGGTTGGATCAGTTTGTCTTTGTCTTTTTTACTAACCACCAAAAATGCCAAATAGCCAACAGCTGTTGGAATGCAATAGGTTGCAAGGGGGGGGGGGGGGGGCACGGTGGTGCAGGTGTAAAGCGTTGGCCTCAGAGTTCTGAGGACCCGGGTTCTATCCCGGCCCCGCCTGTGTGGAGTTTGCATGTTCTCCCCGTGCCTGCGTGGGTTTTGTCCAGGTACTCCGGTTTCTCCGGTATAAACAGCTAAGAAAATGGATGGATGGATGGATGGATGGATGGATGGTGGTTGCAAGGGCTCAATGTACCATCCATCTATCCATCCATCCATCCATCAATCCATTCTCAACACCGCTTATCCTGCTGAGGTTCACGAGGTGCTGGAGCTGACTATGGGCGAAAGGGGGACTACAGCATTCACTGGGCGCCAATCAGTCGCACGGCACATATAGACATGGACAACCACTTGCACTCACATTCACACTGTCACTGAGCGGGAATGGACACATGTGAGCGTATCACTACATGGTCAGTGACATGGTTCAATATAGAATCTCATCAATTGGTGTCATTTCTTTATGAGCCATGAAAGACTTAAAGGTTGTGTGGCAGTTTGTTTATTGATCCATTTTCTTAGTCGCTCGTCCTCACAAGGGTCGTGGGAGGGTTGGAGCCTATCCCAGCTAACTTCGGGCAGGAGCTGGGGTACACCCTGAACTGATTGCAGTTACGTAATGTGTTGCTGAGCTAAATACTGTCCTGCATATACTGTCTAACTAGTAGTAATACAGAATGTTGGTAATTTTTTTTCTCCACTTAGTAAGCGTGTGACCTTATTTGCAAGTAATTGATGCACCGAGGCAGCTGGAAAGTGTTTGCCTCACAGTTTTGAAGACCCAGGTCCAATCCCGGCCATCCCTGTGTGGAGTTTGCATCTTCTCCCCGTGCCTGCGTGGGTTTTCTCCAGGACCTCCAGTTTTCTCCCACATCCCAAAAACATGCACCATTAATTGGACACTCTAAGTTGCCCCGAGGTGTGATTGTGAGTGTGGCTGTTTGTCTCTATGTGCCCTGCGATTGGCTGGCAACCAGTTCAGGGTGTACCCCGCCTAATTCCCATTGACAGCCGGGATAAGCTCCAGCATTCCCGTAACCCTTGTGAGGATCAGCGAAAGTCAGAAGAAGGTACCAATTAACAAAGTAAACATAAGGAAGCCAATGACATTTTGATTTTTGGAGCAACAGAAATAGTGTGACTGTCATCAGCATTCCCGTGACCCTTGTGAGGATAAGCACCCTGTCGCCCTCTATTGGCAGCTGCCATTGCTTTATTCATGTGCCTTTGTTCGCCTGTCAAGATTTCGCACTTGATGACTGTCACACTATTTCTGTTTTTCCAAAAATCAAAAAGTAATTAGTTTCCTTAAGTTTACTTTGATAATTAGGATCTTCTTGTGACGTTGATGAGGTATAGACTAATGGGATCCAACCAATTAACTTTCAACATTTTGAATACTTCAGACTATAAAAGGTGGACAAGTCATCTCCGTGACATTAGTATACTACCAAAGTACTTTTAAAAGCTTCTTTCAAATGATCAAAGAACGAGTTAATGCACCAAGTGTGTTGGTATGCCCTGTTTTAAGACTCATTTGAAGTGGCTCGCAGTCTAAGTGGTATTTTATCTTCTCCTCGGATTCATTCCGCCCTCTAACGGAGGACCACAGTATTTCACATCACCATAGCCTCTCTGTTCATAAAAGATGTAAAAGTGAATATAGAAAGGCCCATGTTATTAGAATAAGCATTAATATGTGTGAATGTGTCAAATTCCAAAGTGTGACATTATTTGATGTTAATGCAGCTAATTTAAAAAGCCAATCAAACCACATTTTAAGGTGTAACCCCGTAACTGGATGCCAGAAGAGAAACATGCCTGCCTGATTCCAGTCCTTTTGTGCCTCTCACCGTTCATTATAGCCTGAGACTGTGGAACAACCTGTACCCCCCCCACACCCACCACATCCAAAAGCTACTTCATTCTTTCTTATGTTTTCCCCATTAACCCATTTTATGGACTTTGCTTTTATATGTTTCCATTTTAATTTTGGGTTGCTTGTTTGTGTTAAATGTTGCACATTTTTCCTGTATGCCTTTTTTTTAAACACTGTGCTGAGAAAAGAGTCATGTAAGTGAGCATTATCAGAAGTGTGGAAATACTGAAAGGGAGTGTTTCCCACCTTTATTTAGTCAAGGCACCCATTTTACATATTAAAATCCCATGGTCCACAATCGAACAAAATGTCCCCAAAAATAATGCTAAAAATTTATTCACAAATTCACTTCCTCAGTGTGGAATCTGGGCCTGTTCTAACACAAAGCGAATATGATCGCAGATAACTTTTCATGGATGCCAACAGGTGTTTACAATGTTATTGTACCATTTAGTGGAAGAGTATTTACTTGCCTTGACTGTCACTATATGTCACAGACATACAAAGATGAACAAAGATACGTTTGTAATGAATACAAAAAAATATTGACTTAATATCCAATGGCACCTCTGATGATCTCTCATGAAACGCCAGTACATTCCAGTTGAGAATCACTGTTGCAAGTGTTTTGCGTGATCACACGTAGCTGAATTACAAAATGCTGAAATTTATTTTTGTTTCATTCAATAGTATACTTTGTGTATATTCTTTCACCTCAGGACATTTTTTCCTTACATGGAAAACCCAAATGCTATCTCAACTACTGGACGTTATCCCCATTCATGAAAACATAAAAGCTTGAGAAGACTCATGTAAGTGCACATGGAATATTCTTTTTATCATTTTTGAAAACATTTACAACTATTTTGAGACACAAGAAAAAGTTACAAACAGAATTGACCTGCAGTTTGCAATTCTTTTTCAAAATGTTACATAAATAAAAGTGATTTATAAATATCTCTTTTTTTATAAACATATAAATAGTCTTTAACATAAATACATTTTTGCAAGAGGAAGATGAAGTACATGAATGTACAGCAGCAACAATATACAGCTTTGCGGCTTGTAGTTTTTATACCTTTGTCTTAAAGTTTTGCATTGTATATATCTCCATATACAGTTATACCTGCATATTTTTAGACATATTTATTTGAGGCTTTTGTAGCGTTGTCATCTCAGTCTCGTTTAATGCTGGTCATGATGACTTTCGTACCAAAAATCTGACACTTGTTGTTTTTTTCCCCCCTTAGGATGGAAACAAAATTAATATTTCCAAACCCATCCTACAGAGATCTGTGGAAAAGACAAGAGAGGAGGGAAGAAATGTTAGTGATGTTGACTTATTTAATTGATTCATCCTTTACTACACAGTGTGATTGTGATATGCTTTGATTTTGCATCATAAGAACACACACACGCACACACACACACGCACACACGCACACACACACACACACACACACACACACACACACCACACACACACACACACACACACACACACACACACACCACACACACACACACACACAGACGCAATCTGACAAATTGGATGAGGTATTTGCAATCCATGGGAATCAGGATGAGTGTCATGAGTTCACACAACACCAATTTATGTTATTTACTGTACTTATAAGTCATCTAGTATAGTCTATTCATTGATAGATTTATTCCCCCAATAATGAAAAAAAAAGTGTATTCGGATTACATTTGCAATATAACAAAATGCCACCTGTATGGCTGCTCCTACAGTCTTTCTTTCTCGTATATTGTCATCAACGGTGATGGCCGCATTTTGTAAAAGTGCCACTTCTTGTCAGAAGAAGACCTGCCTGGACAGTTTTCCAGATTTAACCTCAAAAGAATTTCCCATGCTCTATTTGGGAGGAATCTTGTGTGGCAACCAAGCTTGACTCCCTTTCTCAAGATCAACAATTCTCAGAAATCACAACTGAGGTGGATACAGTGTACTTTACGGCTGTGTCACCCAAACAGAATATGGATTGTAAAACAGAACATAGTTAAAAAAAAACACACAAATAAAGTCCAGTAAGAGTCAATATTAATGCACCTCAGAAGTTTAACGGGAGCACAAAATAATCATCTTTTCCTAAAATAGTGAGATGCACAGAGGCTACTGTAAGTACCCTGTAAGTGTAAAAAATACTACGCACATATGAGTGTAGGAGAGCCATTGTACCAATATGAATTTTTTTCTGAAAGTGCAATTCCATCAAACATTGCAACAAGTTCTTCTTTTGTCAATTTAAAAACTTCTCACTTTTGAATCGGATCTTTTTGGATCCATGTACTGTATACGCTAGCATGCCAAGGACAGGGAACGGGGGAAAAAAGTATGTTAAAGACTCACCGTCAAAAAGATGTGATCCAATACTAGCAGCCCATACCACTGACGGTTCCTATCCTATCCATCTTATGTCCGAAACAGCCACTCCGCGCCGCAGAAGCCCCTTTCTTGTTTCCAGGTTTGTGCTTCCTCGGTGCGGGCTGGTCGTTGAGCAACCGAGCCCACATCCCCCTCCGGGTGTCCATGCGTAAATCTCGCAATAAGCGCATCCGAGCGCGCACGGCATCTACGCGTCTGTCCCGCTCCTCTGACTCCAGAAGGTCCGTCAGCTCGTCCCCCAGCAAACTTCGGAGGGACTGAAACACAAACATCACAAATGCGTTATTAGTGGGACCGGACCAGAAAGAAGGTGCTTTGGATCACCTTTGCATATGACGACTTTGGATGAGAAATTTCAAGTTGGTGCAATGTGCACGACTCTCATCACGTGCGCAATGAACACGGGTTTTGTTTCGAGTCATCCAAATAAAAGGTTGGCATTCCCCCCCCCCCTTTTAAATTCGCGAAGCAGGTGCTTTATAAACGTTCTTCCGGTCTGGCTAAACTAATTCAAGTTACTTCGATTATCTTTGAATTATTATTTTTTTTTCCCTGTTTGCTATAAGAGTTTTCAAGTTGCGGTTCATGCGTCATGGTGATCATACGAACCAATTTGCATGTCCCATGACATTGTGAAATTGTTGTCGCAAGTAAACAAAGATAACATAACTACATCTTGAGTGGGGGAAAAATCTGTAGAAACTTAATCAGTGGCTAAAACTGCCTGGCATGGGTAGGAGTGGGTATATTATCCCTTCACCGCAGCATCATGCACCCACCCCCCTCCCCCACTCACCGAAGCAATCACTGATGAACTTACCTTCTGCTGCGCCTCAGATAAAGGTTTTGCGCGCATCCTCCCCGAAAGCAGCGTGACCACAAGTCCACATGCTATCAAGTACGACAAGTTCATCTTCAAAATTCTACTCTAAAGGGGGATTCCTTTGGTCAGAGTGTGGACGTAGTACAGAAGCCAATAAAAGCTTGGGATTCGTCCTGTACGCCAAAGCTTCTCAATTGCTCTTCTGGTTGCGTGTATCAAGCCTTAGAGCACTTTATAGCCAGCCCACGGTGATGTCATGACAACCTGCGTAACAGTCGTCCTTCCTTGCCAGCTGCCTGTTTTCATACCTGCCCCTGCACACGTCACGCCAAGGATTAATTGAATGATACAAGATGATCCGGTCATTTGGGTTTGGGAGGAAATTGGATAGACTTTGATCTATCAATATTCATTCATTTTTTTTTCAACCCCCACTTTAAAACTCTGGCTAGGATGTAGCATCTGAAACCGATTGTGCTTTCGAAGGCTGCGAATTGTGGGAGCGACTTTGGTGCACAAATCACAGCAGGGATGAGAATTTTACGCACACGTTTCCCCCCTCCAATTAAGCGGTGATCACAAATGTGATAGTTAGTGTAAGATACATATCCCACTTCTCAACTCAAACCAATTTTGCTCTTTGCTCTTAATTCAAAATACCATAGAATCCGGTTAGTGGGAAATTTAACATTTATGTTACAATGTCTTCCATCATGTATAGCTTCATTATTTTAATTTTATGTAAATTTTTTTAGACATACATAAGCACAGGCAACAGCAGCTCCCATTCCAAACTCAAGGTAGCATTATGATTCTTATAAGTAGCCAACAAAGTCTCATGCATATTATTTAGCAAAAGCAGGCTCTCTATATAGCATAGCAACACTATATTAGAGCACTTACCTTGGAAAAAGTGTGCCAACAGATATAAAATCCTGACATATAATCCAAGCTGATTTTTTAAAGCTGCCTATTATATGAACACTTCAAGCAGGCTGTAAAGTTATATTAAAGGCTTGTGATAAATATTGCTTGTGCTATATTCACAAGATAAGCATGACTAGAAATGTTTTGCAAACGTGATGTGTAAAAATAGGCAGTTGACATACAGTACAGTACATTGAACTGTAACATGAGCACTGGGAAAACTTTTGAGTCTGAAAGTTACATCCTCAAGCAGCACTTTCTGTGTTGAGACACCGAGTGGCAGTGTTCGCTATGCTGAAAAAGGGAATTGCACTCAGTGCAGATTTAATGGATCCATATCATCCAAATATAAAATGATTTAAAGTGGCATGTGAGTAGAATGAAGACACTTAGCAAGTTTGACGTACGCATGTAAGTGATTCGACCCTGAGCCTGCCTTGAAACGTCATTTCATATCCAAAAAGGCCCTTTTTATTCTCATGTCAACGTACAGTATGTACACAATGTGACCTCTGCTTTTAACCTAATCGTGAACGCAGACATGAGTCAGAAAGTGGAACAGTTGGATGCTTTCCAACTCCTGCACAGTGATTGGGGTGTTTTGGTGGCATACTCATACTACCCAAGACTTAAATCCATCCTTAATACACTTTTCCCAGAAATAAATGATGGAGTAGTTGAGTTGACTTTTCTGCGGGAGATAGCAACCAGACACTGTAACAACTGACCCTAAACGTTTCATGAACTGGGAAAACCCTACTATGTGAGAATGAATCAGTCAGCATGTTGCAGAAACCACACATTTACTGATATGAAATCCTTGCTTAATTTTACGATGAATAATTGTGTAATAGACATTGAAACTGTATAGTCCAAGGCACAAGAGGTTTCCAGTAAAAGAGGTTGAACAGCTTATTAGAGGTGAATAAATCTTTAAAGTGCTGAGCATGGATATTCCATCTTCATGCCCTTTTTTCCCATTCACACACACACACACACAGAACGAAATGAATGCAATGAAAGATTTAATATTATAAGCATCACCAGTAATGCAATATCACAACCTTTGGTTTCCAATAATAGAACACTGTCCACACTGTGTGCTATAACTTCCTGTGTCACAGTGGCAGACAAAATATAAAACTACAAATCCCAGAAAGAGGTGCAGAAAATGTTGCTGGGTGTACACTATATGGATGATTTAGGAGGTGACATATTTATTCAGATATGGTACAGTCCAAGGTACAAAAATCACAAATTGTGGTTTAGTCAGAGTCAGGTGGATCCGTCCATCCAGAGTCTCCAAATGTGACTGATATGTGGGGAGTCTTTTGTCGCGTAAGTCAGACCCGTATGGACATCAGGCATTTGTCATCCCTGTAAGAACAGGGATGGAAAGTTGGTCAAAGACATACGGCACAAAAAAGTAGAACTACAAATATACTGAGAATAAAATTTGAATCTTTCACACCACTGTCTCCAGATATCTCTGCGAGACTAGCTCTTTTCAATATTCAGTCATTGGTTAATAAATCAATGTTGATTAATGACATCACAACAATGCACCAGCACAGACTGCCACAAAGCAAAGAATTAAATATCAACAAATTGATGAGACAATGAGGTACACCTGGAGTAGACAAGTGGCTGGAGGGACTGGGCTGATGAGAAGAAGGTGAAATCAAAACCTAACAAGCAAGAGAAAACATGAACATGGGACCAAAGGAAAAAAAACAAACAAAAAATTATATATATATATATATATATTCCAAATACCAAAACACAGATAATCATGTTCTGTTTCATGAGTTTAAAAGCCAATCTCCACATCAACTGTGGAACTCCAATATCTCCAAGTGCAGAAATAGAAGACAAGTAAAAAAGGCTGGTGAAACTCCAAAGAAAATTTCCACAATAATAATAAAAGAGCACTAGAGACAAAAAAGAAGTGGCTTACACAGTATAAAAGCACAAGGAGATATTATGCGATGTATTGGGGATCCGACAAGAACTAAACAATTGCGGGCACCCCAATGCACGGAGCTCTCACTGCGTACAGTTGACTTGAACAGGTGCACAGGACACGAGAGAAAGGAAGAAGCTGATTGGAGGAGACACACAAGGAGGCCCTGTCAAGAGAACAATTGACAAGCCACAAGTGATACTAATAAGCAGGATGGGCAAAAGGGGCCCTTCCGGAGGGCTCTAGAGACAAAGATCTGGGCTAGAGACATGTTGTCAACTCTGATATGGGAACAAGGTACTCTTAAAAGGTACTGTTTGCAGTTTTAATTAAAAAGAAGCTTTTGTCGTAAGAGTCACTGATGGTGTAGTGGTACATACCCCTGCCTTTGGGGCGGGCAGCGTGGGATTGATTCCTGTTCAGTGATGGTGTCTTCCCTGCCCCTCACTGGTGACCAGTTCAGGGTGTAGTCTACCTTGATAGGCTCCAGCTTTCCCCTGATCCCTTGTGAGGATAAACGGCTTGGATAATGGATGGATGGAAGTTTTTGTCACACAGTATATTACCACTGTCACTATGACCTGACAGTAGAATATGATTCAAACATATTTTGGGGAAAAATCATCTCTCTCTGCCCACAGCTAATGCCTCTAATTTTACGCAAAGTTTAATGATTATTTTAAACCGTCTTCCAAAGTTAAAGGAGCATCACATCAGAAAACAGGCAAAGAGATGCCATTTGTTTCTGCACATAAACACGGTACATGTGACACACCATCCTCACTTTCTATAAAAAAGGCTCACACTAATTTCTTTGGCAGTGGCCCCGAATAGCAACAAAAGTTTAAAAATAAGGACTAATGTGACTTAACATTATTGAGGGGTGTGGTTTTTGTAAGAGACATAAGGGTGGAGGAAGGGAGCAGTGAAGTGAGACGATGACCCACTGCTGGGGTGTATTGTGGGTTGGGGTGGGGTGGTGGTTTGACATTGAGTGCCCCGTCCCGTCACGTGCCCCGTCCACCTGGTTGGACCCCTGTGTCCGATCCCACCCTTCAATTAATTATGTGGTGTCTTCAGCCTCTGTGGTGCAGGCACAACAATTACAGGACAGTTCTGTCTGTCTTTGTGCATGTAGAACATTGTCAATTCACTTGCATGTGTCCATAGGCACACAGCTATTGGACTCTTTCACTGGGTGTGGCGCCACTCACTTATTGCGACAAATAGCTCCATGAATAAACACATTTCTTGTGTATCCCTTCACTTATACTATTGTCCTATAGACTTTTATAATTAACTTAGTCAGTCCCACTGCACTTCTGTTGTCCTCAATGTTTCTTCTCTTGTCCTTGTCCTGTTCTTAGAACTGGCATGGCTTCTGTGCCAGAACTGGGGCCTTAGGTGCCTACTGAATTGTGTCATGTGGGACCGTAGACCAGGAAATAGAAGTAGAGCATATGAGCAAGAAGGATCCATATTAATTTTCTACTTTTGCAGAGGAACTGGGGTCAGAACTTTTGGGAGCATTTGAACAGGGATTGATGGTGGAGGCAAAACAGATAATTTTGCATCCGGGGGGGTGGAGAGCACAAGTGGCTGAAGCACATCAGTTACTGTATGCTGATATGTTGTGTCAGTGGGTAAGAAGACTGAGGGCCGGGAGGCTGGTGTGTTGCTGACCTAATGCAACTGAACTTCAAGGCTTGGTATTTCATATTTTACAATTCATCTGGTGAAAAGACCGCAAGGTGGACCAAAATGTGGGAAAACTGGCTAAGAGATAAAGAGGTGAAAGTCTAAGAAAAAAAAAAAAAACAACCAACCAGACAAAACCCATTTATTTCTGGATAATCAATGAAACACCTTGGAAAAGTGCTGGACATGTATCCTGAAGAGCAGCACAAGTAAACAACATCAGACAGCATGAATGAAAATTTGACATGAACAAAACAAAAGCAAGAAACTAAATACACTGAAGACAAGTCTGTGAACATGTGCGAAGGGCACGAGGGAAAGAAAGAGGATGATTGGAGGAGACACAGATGAGCGTAATAAAGATGAAGTTGGTAACAGGAAAAAAGCATGAAAAAAATGCTTTCAAGTGGAGTTTAAATTTCAAAGAAAAAAAACCTTCACCTTAATCTGAAAAGGAATCCTGACTAGTGCTATGTTATACCTAAAATGTGTCTTATTTATGTATTAATGTCAGTTTTCCTACTGGATGGTCATGTTTACCAAACTTATCTGTATATTACATGGTATAAGTGACAGTTTATCTGCCGATTCCAGCGAAAGGTGGAGAATCTGGACTGGTGGTCTCTAATTAATCTCAGGGCACGTCATCATTAAAGATGGTGAAAACCACATAAGAATGAACACAATTCTAACAATAATTCTTCATCCGTACGTGTCTCCTCATGAGGGTCGGGGCCTGCTGGAGCCTATCCCAGTTATCTTTGGGTGAGAGGTGGGTTATTTTGGTTGCCAGCCAATCACAGGGCACACAATAATTAAAATCAAATTATTTTTGATGGGGCACACCAATTATCTTTTCCAGTACATGAACAGTTAATTTACTTCAATAATTCCTAACCACCTAAAATGATGTATAGCATGTTAATAAAGGGCTGTTTTACGATTGGCTGGTGACCAGTTCAGGGTGTACCTCACCTCTCGCCCATATTTAGGATAGGCTTGAGTACGCCAGCGCCCCTAATGGTGATAAGCGATATGGAAAATAGATGGAGGGATGAATAAACACATCAGATTGAATGGGAGAAAGTTTTTCTATCGTGAAGATGATGAGAGCATATAGCCTGCAGACCAAATGAGGTGGCACATTGGTCCACGAGGATTTATGGCAGTGTCGACAAGCACAAATTCAGACTCAGCTAGGATTGCACCTATGGCCAAGCTATAGCGATGGATCCTCATGAAAGTAAGCCATTTTTGCTTAAAGGCATCGGTGAAAAGTCAAATGTTTCCGTCTTCTCTTACCATTTCAGTAGATAGTTTTCAAATAACCAAATTGAATTTTTCCTTTGTTAGACTATTATTTTGGAATAGTACATGGAGTTACTGTCATTCGATAATGAGTCTCCACTGTCAATACAAATACCAATTGGGATTTTAAAGGCATGTCTGATTACTAATTGGGACTAGTGCAAAGTATCCCTGCGTTGTAATTATGCTTTAATTAGATTTTTAAATGTCTCATTTGAAAAGTGACTTGATTACTAACTCGTTGGAATGTTTACGTAATGTAGATTTACAAAGGGAAACATGAATGTAATGACAAATGCTTTTTAAAACAGAACCACACATCTCTACTTTTGAAAGACAGTGTTACATATTTCTGAATTATTCTTTTAAGTTATAAAAATAGTTAATGTTTGTAGCTGCAGTTTTTGAGTGCACAAAGCGGTCTGGAATTGATAACGTATAATTGTTGCTGTCTCCTGTCATACATTGCAACCCCTCTCCAATTTTTGCTAGTTAACTATTTAAACACACTTGCATGAGATATTGTGTTGTATGTAAATACCTATGGTCATAATCTATGTTGTGCCTGTTTATGAATGAATAAAGGTGATTAAGTCCAAAGTGTACATAGTTCACCACTTAGAGCTTTGCATGTCTGCTTTCCTGTGTGGCCTTACAATGAGGAATGGCAAGCTGATTGATGTGTCGTTATTAATTAAGGACCACAACTACTTAACTTAAACTTAACATTGTGATCAATGGAGAGAGTGACGTTAACACCGGGGTTTATTTTATTCGATGACTCTAGTGAACAGCAGAAAAAATTATAGGAGCTCTTTAAACTAGAGCAGGCTCTCTTTCTCAGTTGACTTTGCCAAGACACCACCCAAAACGACCAACTCAAGCTACTTGACGGCTGTCATCTTCACTCTCACCTCCATTTTCATTCCCGGTTAATTCCGCTCTCCTCATGTCTTTGGTCACATGAACTGAAAAAGCTGCTACTGTTGCTAATTTTACTTACACTGTTGAAAGTGAGGATATCCCCTTTTAATGTCACTACCCAGCGACGGCCAGCATTTTGTAAAATTATGTAGTCTGGGAAATGATGAGTCACTGATGGTATTGTGGTACAAATGCCTGATTTTGGTGTGGGCAGTGTGGGATCGATTCCCTCTCAGTGAAGGTGTTATGTGCCCCTTGACTGACTGGCAACCAGTTTCAGGGTGTAAGATGTCTTTCTTTCTAAATTTATTGAGCTATAATTGTGCAATTGGTCGCCCTAACTTCCAATACTCCACAGCTTCTGTCAGAAACTTTGGTTAAAATCATCAGAAGTGTCAACTTTTGAGGAAGCATGTCTGATGAATGCTGCGTTTCATCTTACATTCCGCAGTAATATAGTGCCATAATTAAGTCCAGCAACTGTGCAACATTCAGAGTGACAACAAGGTTCTTATAATGGGGCACAAGTGTCCATGAAGCATATTATGAAATCATCGTTCATGATTTAGAAAAGGGTTGCATGTCAACAGCAATATATTTAACAATAGCAAGGTCAATGCCTTTTGCCCTCATGCTGTCCAAATAACCCAGCTAAAGTTTGTATTACATGTCTGCTCCTTCATTTTCTCTGGCATGTATTTTGTAATAGGAGTGATGTCAGCGTGAATGTGAAGTCATATTTGTTGTACAGTAAATATAAAATGACACTGTCATTTAGCACTTACGAACTGTGGCCACTGTATTGATTAATATAAGTGAGCTGCAGACAGACCACAGGAATTTTGGCCCCAGTGGAGTTACTGGTTTGACATTGAGTGCCTATGCCTATGTCAACCATTTGTAAATACTGTAATCTGATTCAATTAATGTTAAACGCTTACCCCTTAAAAGGCTAAATTAAACTGATCATATCCGTCTCTTTTATTAGGGCAGTCAAGGTATCAGCATTGTTTCTATTGATGATCTCTGTTTATTTGTCACGAAAGGAACATTTTTCTGGACTTCATCATAACTAGTTCCAAAAACCAAATTCCAAATATTCCAGTGAATCGAAAGGGGAAAGTTAGCAAATGTTCCGGGTGACTGGAAAGAAGGTGCGATTATGGTATTGTTGCAGCTTGCATTTTCCAGTCTACTTGCAACCGGCTGCCCAGATAACCACACAATTTCAATGTGAGTGTAATCACGTGAGGTTCAGCCAAAATCAGACAACTCAATCATATCTGGCAGGAGAAGATAGGAGGTGATTCAAATGATCACTCACTTCTCTCTTCCATGTGCCACTGATCATGTGGGTGATTGCTGACATCAAACTTTGCAGTTCTGGCATGAGCATCATAAGCAAGTTCGTATGCTGCACAACTGTGCAAAATATGATTTGTATATATTTGCATTTTCACATGTTTTGGTGAATAAACAAGGTTGCAGTTGGGATTTTACTGATGACCTTATTTTGCTTCAGGTTTTTTTGTATGATTTCAGAGATGTTTATTTCATCGGTGTAGGTTAAATGTAATTGAATTACATGAATGAATGCCTTATTTAAATGTCTGTGATGGGACTTGTACCCATCAACAGTGACGCACTGGCGTAGGACCTAAGAAAAAGTTTCTCCCTTGATTGCAGATAACTTTACAGTGTCACGTCCCATCGGAACGGGGGTAGGACCCAAATGCAGGACTCGGACGATGCAAGGTAGTTCAAGGAGAAACGTTTATTATAGGCCGAGGTCGCGGATTGAGCAGGCAGTCCGGTGCAGCAGCGGTAGTTGGGACGTCGGGCGAAGAGAGCAGGTGAGCGGGCAGGCAGGAGTCGGTACACAGGAGAACGATCAAGGCAGGCAGAAGTATCAAAGGAGTCAGGCTTACAAGGTTGGTCGGAGAACGCGCGAATGTCAGTACACACAGGTTGTCGATCAGGGATACGAGAGTGCTGGAACGGGACATGAAGCTCAACGAACTGGCCCGGCCAGTCGTCATCGGGGTCAAACAAATACACAGCATAATCAGGCTGCATGAGGCGCATGTGTGCACCTCCCAATCAGAGCAACTGCGCGGACACCCGCACAGCCCGGGCTGTAGCGGCAGGATCATGACACACAGTCAGTAACTAATTCAATAACTATCTGTTTTCATCACATGTGCCGCAACAGAGCAAAGCGTAAAACTCGAGAAGAAAGGAGAGAATAACTTAAAGTGCTGTGAAAGGGCAGCTGACTGGGAGCATTGACGGCAATCTCAGCTCTGTTGTCAAACTGCTCACATAGACTCATGTTACGGCTCAATAACCTCCAAGTGACCTCTTACCTTGTACTTTCAGGGTTCCACCGAAGTTCCAGACGAAAGTGGTCAGTGCTCTTCCACAGATATACTATTTTATCTGGCTCACTCGTCAACATTGCATGTCTAAGTTTCCTCAACCTGAATTAATCGCATCTGTGATAATGTCAACTAACCACAAGCGCATCATCAACCGTCATGTGAGGTCATCTTGGATTCCAAGCGAAATATCAAGGCCAAGAAGGCATACTGGGTTGTTGGTTATTGACTATGTGGCTCATTGAAAATGCATGGACGCACATTAATATGTTCACACGAAGTCATTTATTCGTATCACTTGGAGGACATTAAAGCAATGGGTATTATTAGTAAAACAAACTTGAATCCACCACTCTACTTGGCTTCACGCTCACTTAGGATCTTATGTCTTGTGTTTCAACAAACAAGCATAGCGACTTAGTAAGATGCTTTGAATGAATTAAATGAATGAAAATTAATTCTTTCAGCTACTGTAACTTTGTGTCGAAGTGATTGTGAAATTAAGGTCATAAAGTAGAACCACACAATTTGCTGTTACCTCTAAAGTCGTCTCGCTCGTGAAAGAATCTTGCAAGACCGCTGCACAGCTCACAAGACTTCAGCATCTTTTGCCAAGATTCACCTCAGTCAGCTTGCTTTTCCTTTTTTAATGTGTGATGCCACCATAGAAGGGTAGCAAGCAGTCATGGCAAGAAGGGAAAGTTGTGACAATAATGGAAAAACAGAAAATGGAACATATAGACAGGAAAGTGGGACTGCCTGTGCTGCCCATTTAAAAAATAATAGATATACTGTTCATTAAAAGATATACACTGTAAATGAGCTACATGCAGTACAAGAAAGACAAACGATAATGTTTTATTATGAATGTATCATGATTTCCATTTTATTTTAAGAGCAAAGACTTAAAATGTTATGTACCACATTACTTATTTTGTTTTATGATGCAACATTTTAACAAGGACACTGGATGTTCTTAATACAACGTAAAAATGTAACCTTAGTGGTTTAACTTTACAATAAAGTTGTTAGAGATTAACATATTTTATTTAGGGATTTTCTAATCCTGTGAACCTTGGCATTTATTCCATTGTTCTGAATTTACAAAAGAAAATGAATCCCCCCTAAAGAGACTCAATAACAATTTTAAGATTTTCTGATCAAATATTAGATTATTTGCCAGATTTTGGCCGGTCCACATTTTAATCATGTCAGCCTCTCACAGTCTGAAATGTCAAGTGCAGAACGTGAGAAAATTTCTTCACTGAACTACTACTGTACATAACTAAAATGTAATTTTTACCTATAATGAATGTCTGGATGATTTTTTTTCAAGACACCAACAAGTGAAAATAGTGATGTTTGCAATGTTTAAAATTGATCACTGAAATGCTTCCTTGAGGAAAGAAGACAGCCATGTCATCCCACATCATGCAAGCGCTTACAGATTAATTTCTGCATACATTAACACGTTTTGTGAGCTCAATTTTGTATTGATTGCCACTTAAATGCTGCTCAGAGGTTTGAAAACAGTTCCGATGGAGGACACCGTGGCATCGTGTGAAACAAAAACTGATGTTCGTTGTTTGCTGTCACGGCGGACATCTGCCATCGTGACGCCATATTCGTACTAAGGTATCAGGCTTGAAAGTTTGATCAAATAGATTTGGACAATGGCAATAAGCAGTTGTTTGGTTTTGTGACACAACAGGCTTTTTATACGGTCATGGGGCTTGGCTGAATACAAACTTTGATGAGCTTGGGTAGCTATCGTAATGGCATACACCTGACGGTGATCAGCTCAACTCATAAGAAGATCAGTGCCTCTTCAATAAAAATGTTGGGATTATGCCAGCATAATTGTTTCTTCTATTCATTATATTGAATTCAATTTTAAAATAAGAGGGAAAATTAACTGACAATAGCTTTTCTCTATCAGCAACCTATCTCTCATTCTGATGGAAGCGGACCATGGTTTCAAACTGGCTACAATGAGGAGGTTTTTCGTGTTGGTAGAGACATTTTTTCAATTCTGGGTAGATTTGTCAGATGGGTTTACAGTATTTCAGTTCACACAATGGAAGATGAGTGGGGATTTAGTGCTTTTTTTCCAGTTCAGGTGTGCACTTTGCCCAAGTCTGTTTTCTCATGACACGACTGTCTTAAGAGAAGTTTGAACGAGCCTGTTATTGGATGGTCTCCATGTTGCTATGCAGACAGACTTTTCCATTGGCTGAGTTTTACCAGTCGTCCTTTAAAACGAGCCTATTCCTGATTGCTCCGGATTGTTCAACGGAATTAGGATCTGGTAATGGCCCTAAAGTCCACGTCTGAGCCATTATACTCAAGGGTGTGGGCCCACCTCACATTTCCCATCTGTGTTTCCTTTGGTACTTGCTCCCGAGCTGGACTGTCAGATTTATTTCATTACGAGTTAATCTAGAGGATTATGAACTAAAACAACAAACAGATTAAAAAAAAGGCACATATCAATGGGAGAGAGTGATGTTCCAAAACTCATTTATGTTCATAATTGGCCACTTCATCCATCTTGCCTGTTATTCCATGACTGAAACCTTTGCTTTGTAGTGCCTGAAAATCCTCTCATGCCCTAAAATGTTTGTCATTATGAGTTAAAGAGACTGTATGTAGAGAACCATTTTATCTTTCCAAATATATTAAATATGTTTGAAGATCATTGAAGTGAATAATAATTAATATATTAATTAAATAATCCCCAATAATTTAAATCAATCCAATATTTGAAATACAAGATTATCTATAATGTGGAGGTCAGGGGATCTGGGTGATGAAGACACCGGATTCAGGGTTTGTTCCTTGTTCGGCAGAGTCTTAAAGTGCTAATCCAGAGGAAATGTATTTTATTTGTCTATCATGCAAATGTAGCTAAAATTTCATTAAAAAATATTTTAAAACTTGGCGACACGGTGGTTCAGTTGGTAAAGCGTTGGCCTCACAGTTCTGAGGTCCCGGGTTCAATCCCGGACCCCCCTGTGTGGAGTTTGGATGTTCTCTCTATGCCTGTGTGGGTTTCCTCTGGGCACTCCGGTTTCCTCCCACATTCCAAAAACATGCAACATTAATTGGACACTCTAAATTGCCCCTAAGTGTCATTGTGTGTGCATCTGTTTGTCTCAATGTACCCTGCGATTGGCTGGCAACTAGTTCAGGGTGTACCCCGCCTCCTGCCCGTTGACAGCTGGGATAGGCTCCAGCACTCCCCGTGATCCTTGTGAGGATAAGCGACGAAGAAAATGGATGGATGTATATTTTAAAAATTCTCAACACAACAGAAATGAAATCAATTAGCGTCAAAGTAAGTCTCAAGATTTTGTTCGAAATGTCACTTAGATTCGGCAAATTGCGGTACAACATTGAGCCAGAGAGTGAAAAAGCTAACAACGATAATGAGGAAGTGTGGTGCATATGTCTGTTCTGAGTCAAACGTTGACGGAGTCATCTTACATGAATGCCTGAAAGATGAACAGTTAGGCAGGTTATCGACCAGGTTTGTGAAGACAAAGCGGGCGCATTGGACTTAAAAATCAAAGTGGACAGTAATATGTTCCAAGCATTTCACGGAGGACTGCTTTGAAAACCCGGTAGTGTTCACTTGGCTTCGGTAGCAAGTAAGTAGATACGTGTTCAATTGTATAGTATTGACAAGTATCTACCTCGTTTTAAATGTAAGTACAATACCGATACAGATATATGTCAGCTAATATCCGTATCTATGTGATGTTTAGAAGGTGATGAAATTTGGACACTGTATAAACTTAATGTACTGTTGACGCGGAGGTCTTCCTGAAATTCAACTACAGCAGTGTGTGCTCTCAAGTGTCAGGTGCATTATTTAAAATACAGGCTAAGTCTTTAAATGCAGAATGATACCGAAGGTTTCGATTTTTGTTTTATGCCGACTCAGTCGCAAGTAAAACAAAAACAACAAATGACTCACTGTTGTGTGCAAGCAGCATCAGACGTTTCAACGTGTTTGAATTACATTATTTTGTCAACAAGGTGTACGTAGATTTCTTGAGGCACCTACGAGTCTGTGTGTTTTAGGGGCGAAGTTCCACGTCAACTTCGTCACGTTTCGCCGAATCCCGTCCTTGTGTTGCATTCAACGCTCAGACCGTCACACCGGTTCGAACATATATGATTGTGTTACACCTTCATGCGATGTTTTTCAAACATGGGAAGAATAACAAAATTCCTCCCCTTCAGTTCCTATATCTTCCACAGAGCATTCTGTAGATTATTGGTTGATTATTGGCCCAGTAGGGCCATACACCTCTCTGAGGTGTTATGGGTTGGGTACCTTATCTATGTTCTAATTATTTAGCTGGGCAGTCTATGTTTAGCCGCTCAATGTGTTCCGTGTCCTCGGAATTCAATAAACACTCATTGCTTTGGAAACCTGTGTGATCTGTTATGCGCGCACAAGAAGCCAGTAGCATTTAGACATTCCATAAAAACGTCTTCATCACTGCTGTCTATCTCTTCGAGATCCCACTCGCAGCGTGTATGATTGTCTATGGAGGAAGCACATTCAACAGAGCCTCGGTTTGATAGAGACATGGGAGGCATTCGGATTACAAAGAATATGTGCGCTTTGGTGCTAATTTATTTCATTTCTGTTGTGTTGAGATTTTTTTATTATTTTTTTATGAAATTTTAGCTACATTTCCATGATAGACAAATAAAATACATTTGCTCTGGAGTTGCACTTTAAAAGTATTGAGAAGCATTTTACTTCCACGGATCTTCTTCTGGAGTTTTTCTTTTTATATGCAATGATCCTGTCCCTCCAAATGAAAGTCTTGTGACTTTGATGTCTGTGCTGATATCATTTGTCTGGTTGGTCTTTAGTTTGATCCAAACTTTCCAATAGCCTCCATTTTTGGGTCTATGGTCATCATCACGATCTTTCCTATCAAAAACTGTTAGTTTTTGAGGTGGCGCCACTCAATTGAGAAAACACTAAAAACTCAAAAAGAAAATTCAAACCAATTAGTGCAGTTAAACCTTTAGAGATCTATTTGATTTTTAATACATAGTCTAAGTCTTGCAAATTATTCAGAGGTAATTTCCTTATTATGGGCTGAGTTTCTTTAGTGAGTTTCAAAAATTGTATTCCACTCTAATACATTGCAATTGTCTTAGTGTGTGCATGTGTCGGATGCAAATATTGTTGAACAAACCAAATCAGATTGCCATGAAAACACATTTCCACATAGTGTATTGACAGCATTTATTGAAACCCCTCAATGTTTTTAATTTTTTTCCAAATGGTAAGTAACTGATGCATTGACTCACATAATTTACAATTCATTTCACATTTTTCACACTACATTGAGCAACTTTACTATGATTGCTTACTTTCACTTTTTGGAAAGCATGAGAAAATCCAAAAGCTGTCCATTGGGGTAAATTGTGGTCTTCTACAGCCTCTAATTCACAATGGTCTCACTCACTGATGTTTCGTTTGTGGTGCACATGACAGCTGTATTTTGAATTTCATCTGTTCTCAGTCTGAATTAAAGTCATTTGGCCAAGCGAATAGACAGGAAACACACAGCAGACAGAAAAACACCAAAACCTCCGCTCTAACACTCGATGAGAAGAGGCTCCTCGGAGGGCTATCAAAGGTTATAGGAAACACGGCTGGAGACCTGGGCCCGACTTGTGTTTGGAGAGTCATCTGAGGTAGACCATTTGTTCTGGGCCGGAATGTTGATCTGAACCAAAAAAATGGATGGGAAACTCAACATTGGTGCTACAAGAAGGAAGAAACACCGAAAGGGCATCAGGCGAATGCAATTTGGCACTGAATAAAAGACTTTGTGTCATTAAAGCCAAAGCCATTAGATCCCAGAGATAATTTCCTTCTGTATTGCTCTGCATAAGCCGCCATAGTTTGCATCACCATATTGTGACTGATAGACTTTTCAATTCAATTTTGTCAGCATCCCGAGCTATTCATATTCAGTTTTTAAATCAAATCCTGTTTGTGTTACATCCATTCATGCCATCCGGTTCCTTTCTCTTTCCTTACAAAAACTGGTTTAAACTAATTTGTCACACCCTTTTTATTCCATTTTGATGGTGAGTTAATTATAAATCCCAGCAAATGATATTTATTCTGACCTTTAAGAGTAAGTTTAAGAGTAACTGTATTAATTTAACACCTCCTGAGACATGGAAAATGATCTGGTTTGTACATTTGTTTAAGTATGAATTAAAAGAACGCACTTGGATGACTCTGGAAATCCTACATGATAAACATTAAATACAACAGTCTAACCACAAATGTTATGACAACATTCTGTGTTAACTGGACTGCGACCGTGATTTTGTAGAGTAGTGCTGAGGCTTGTTTCTGTGCAGGTGTGCAGAGACCAAAAGGGCAATTTTAATTGAAGAATTGAATTTAATTAATAGAGCAGATCTGACATGATGACTAATAATCCATTCATCCATTTTCTTTGCTGCTTATCCTCATGAGGGTCGTGGGTGGTCCTGGAGCCTATTCCAGCTGTCAACGGGCAGGAGGCAGGGTACACCCTGAACTGGTTGCCACCCAATCGAAGGGCACATCGAGACAAACAGTCACACTCACAATCAGACCTAAGGGCAATTTAGAGTGTCCAATTAATGTTGCATGTTTTTGGGATGTGGTAGGAAACCGGAGTGCCCGGAGAAAACCCACAGAGTCATGGGGAAAACATGCAAACTCCACACAGGCAGGTCCTGAAATGAACTCATACCTACTACCTACATACTCATACCTCAGAACTGTGAGTCCAACGCTTTACCAGCTGATCCACCGTGCCGCCATGATGACTGATAATATATCAGGTAATTTGATGATTACTGTGTAGAAGCCAAAAGGGATATCTTTATTGTAATTTAATCCTATATCTATCTAGGAATGTAGTGTTGATTGTACTTTGAAAAACTGTGCATATAAACAGACCATTACATCATATAAATGCTTTAGTCATGGTCCTGCTGGACCAGCCCTGGCTGTGCGGGTACTGATTAGGAGTTGCACACCTGTGCCTCATGCTGGCTGATTGACTCCGGTAGATATAGGACCCAGGGGACGACTGGTCTATGCTGGATCGTTGCAACTCATGCTCCGCTCCTGCACTCCCGTATCTCTGATCGTAAACCCGGGTGTACCGACCTCCGCCTGTTCTCCGACTGACCCCGTAAGCCTGACGCCTTTCTGACACTCCTGCTATCTTTGATGGAACTCCCGTGTACCGACTCCTGCCTGCCCGCAGACCTGCTCTCTACGCCCGACGTCCTGACTACCTCTGCTGCACCTGAGGGTCTGCCTGATCCCCGCCCTTGGAAGAATAAAGGTTTTTTCCTGAATTACCTCTCCGTCTCCCGACTCCTGCATCTGGGTCCTCCCTCCATATCGATGGGCTGTGACAGCTTTATAAAGGAAAAAAAGTGATATTGTTTTTGCCATTTCAGGATGCAAACTTTTTTTTTTCTCAGCTCACTTTGAAAACAACCTAACATGCATGATTTTCCATAATTGGGGGACCTTTCAATATCAATGAGACATGTGGGGAAATTTCCAGGACTGGTGTCACAAAAGATATATTTCAAATCCAAACTACAAGTTTCCCACTTCGAAGAAATCCCACTGCTGTCTAACAAACTTTTCCAGCTTTGTCTGGCATGCCTTGATGAACTCCTGGACGGATTCTTGGCAGCGCTGTTATTACAGCCATCTTGATGTCGTCCACGTGTTCAAAATACGTCCCCTTGGTGACCCTTTTTGAATTGGGATGGAGGGAAAAAAAAATCACATGGAGCCAGGAAGGGTGGGAAGCGAGGCTGCAGCATGGCGATGTTGATTTCCGTCCGGAACTGTCAGATGCTCCGCGTATTGTTAGCAGGTGCATTGTCATGGTGAAGCAGCCACAAGTTGTCCTGTCAAACCTCTCACCTATTCTCATACACTAAATACCACAGTATTTCTTTGTTGATGTGTTGGTTGATTATCTGGCTCACACTGAAGAGCAAAACTTGTTTGGGTTTGAAATGTGACACCGGTAGTGGAACTTTTCTGACACACCTCATACGCCAAATTACTAGTATATGTCAAGTCAGGAGCGTCTTAAATATTCTCCTCAGATTTATCATAAGACACTGATGATGTAGTGCCGCATTTGACTGACTTGGTGCAGGCTGTGTGGGTTAATTTCCCACTCAGTGATGGTGTGAATGCAAGTGGTTGTACGTATCTCTATGTGCCCCTATGTGCAAAGTTATCTTAAAGCTCAAGTGTCATCCCTATAAACATTCTAAAATAGATATTGTAATGGAAAAATACATATAACATTATTCACTTCAATGTCTATACGAAAAAATAAATGTGAGCGGAGAGCGCGTCATCCATGCGCAAAGTTGCAAAAGTGTCATTCTACGATATCCAAGTGGTCGCCATATTGGCTGCACCGTCCGTGACGTCACCCGGACATTCGCCAATGAAAACACGCGGTGCACCCTAACTATGGGAGACAAACGCGCCCCTTCTGACAGGAAGCCCTTTTCGAAAAGGAGAACACCACACAACCGAGTGAAGTTACCGGGCAATATTACACCATTGTTTCAAGCCCTCAGGGCAATATTACACTATTGTTTCGAGCCATATTCAGATGATACGCGAACACGGCCAAATTGCATCCCCGCCCGATCCACTTTCGCAGCGGAGTTGAGCCCTCATGGATGAGCCGAGTTTACCTAGCCCTAACCCTATGACAGAGCAGAGCTATCCTGCTTTAGGGGCTGTTCAACGACGCTGCAGTACTGAGCAACACAGTCGAGCCGGGGCGCTTTATGCGCGCACGCGGTTGATTGAGGCATTCTTGGCAGGGTTCTTCAGAGCTGCCCCCATCCCCAAAGTCCGACGCGCAGCCTTCGCAGAAACAGTGACCGCCGACCGCTGCTTTTTGATGGATGTTCAAAGCCGCCGCAGTACTTGTTGAACACCGTCGAGCCGGGGCGCATTACTGCCTACCTGTTATTTGGAACCCATGATGCTCTCATCCTCTGCACCCGTGCAATCCATTTTTCTCTGTCGCTGTCATTTACATCACTTCCTGCTTCTTCTAGACAACAATTGACCCCTCCGTGGATATTGCGCAATCCGCGTCACTGACCAATCAGAGGCCAGAGATCTGCATAAACCAAAGCCCATTTTTGCTCCCGCCTTTTTCTCAGACAACATTGCATGGTCCAGTATGGGTTTAGTTAGCGTTTTATCGCGTATTTGGGTTATTTAACAAAAAATATGGTGAAGAGGTGTAGTCACGGACTTTGTAATAGTGACGACAGGTATCCTGAAAGGCTAGTTGGTGGAGTTCGATTCGTACCCTTTCCAAAACCGAAGACCCAGTACGAAAAATGCCTTCGATGGATCAAACTTTGTGGAAGACCGCATCATCAACTAAATCCATCTAATATCAACCGGAACACATATGTTTGCACGAAGGTATGCCCTATATTTGATTTTCAATACATGTCTCGTATAAATGAATTCGAAGTTCTTCGCTAGCATAACACTGCTGCGTGTGAACGATTGACACACTTATTCTTTGTTAAGCGATATTTAGCGATGATCGGACTGCACAAACGTATTGATTTCTTGCTGGCTTGCGGCCGACGCTTAACCAGACTGTGTTTGCACGAAGATATGCCATAAATTTGATTTTTAATACACGTCTCGTATAAATGAATGAGACGTTCTCCGCTAGCATAACACCGCTATGTGTGAACGATTGACACACTTATTCTTTGTTGAGCGATATTTAGCGATGATCGGACTGCACAAACGTATTGATTTCTTGCTGGCTCGCGACCGAAGCTCAACCAGACTGTGTTTTCACGAAGATATGCCCTAAATTTGATTTTTAATTCACGTCTCGTATAAATGAATGAGACGTTCTCTGCTAGCATAACATTGCTACGTGTGAATGATTGAATGAAATCAGAAGCATGGCGTCTCTCTCTGTTAAGAATGTATTGTATTTAGAATCTATAATATATTGTTGATTTGAATGAAATCAGAAGCATGGAGTCTGTCTCAGTTCAGAATGTATTGTATTGTATTTGCCATTTTTACTGTTTGTCTTACGTCAGCGCACGTGGCGTGACGTCACTTCAGGAGGCGTGGTTAAGTGCCCTGTATGGAGGGGTCAATTGACAAAATCTCGAACTCAAATCTCAGACAACGCTGGCTGGATGGTCCAGTATAGCTTCGGTTGGTGTTTAATCGCGTATTTGGGTTCTTTAACAATCGATATTGTTAAGAGGTGTCATCACGGACTTTATAATAGTGACGACAGGTATCCTGAAAGGCTAGTTGGTGGAGTTCAATTCATACCCTTTCCAAAACAGAAGACCCAGTACGAAAGATGTCTTTGATGGATCAAACTTTGTGTTAGACCGCATCATCAACTGAATCCATCTAAAATCAACCGGAACAGAAGACCAAGTCCGAAAAATGTCTTTGATGGATAAAACTTTGAGGAAGACCGCATGATCAACTGAATCCATCAACCAGAACAGATATGTTTGCACAAAGGTAAACCCTAAATTTGATTTTCAATTCATGTCTCATATAATTGAATGAGCAGTTCTTTGCTTGCATAACATAGCTAAGTGTGAATGATTGACACACTTGATCTGTGTTGAGCGATATTTTGCGATGATCCGACTGCACAAACGTGTCTCTGTTCGGCGCTCCCAAGCTAAGCTAAACCGGACTTTGTTTGTTAGCACGAAGGTATGCCCTATATTTTATTTTCAATACATGTCTCATATAAATGAATTAGCAGTTCTTCGCTTGCATAATATAGCTACGTGTGAATGATTGTCACACTTGATCTGTGTTGAGCGATATTTTGCGATGATCTGACACAAACGTGTCCCATTGTTTGCGGCTAATTAGCTAAACTAAACTGGACTAGCAGTCCTAAAAGCCTTCGACGTGCACCGAGACACCAAGACTGAAGGAAGGATGTTTGAGGACACTCAAGTAGTGATTGTCGTACTCGGTTGGGACTTGCGTAGGTTCGGCACTAATTCAAGAATAATTTTTGAGGGGAGCGCGTGACGTTACACAAAGAAAACGAGAGAAACAACTCGTAAATCAAGCCTCGCCTTCTTTTCCTTCATACGGCGGTTCACAAACGGCTATACAGATACATATACAGATTCTGCACACAAGTGTGATATGTAACACGAAAATAGGAAACTGTCAATGACGAATTCGTCTTTGGGTTATAATATATTATATTATGTGGCTTCTCGGTCTTCCTCTGACTCTGGAAAGCTCTCGTGCTAATATCAATGGTTTCTCCGTCGATATGCATGTAAATACCATTGAAATACCCCTCGCTGAAATACTTGTACCCTGCGGGCTGCTTTTCAACGATATTTCACTATTAGCTAAGAATGCGAGTGAGAAATCAGCCTGTAAATCGGACAGTTTCACTCTATTCCTTTCTTGCTGCGCCGATATTTTTCCCAATTGTTTGTCTGACGTCAGTGCACGTGGCGTGACGTCACTTCAGGAGGCGTGGTTAAGTGTCCTGTACGGAGGGGTCAATTCCCTCGAGAGGATTTTCATGGTGGGAGTTAGTAAAAGCTGTATACGTCAAAATCATCTGTTGTGGTGAAAAAACCCATGGGCCCATATTGGCTGATGTTTATTCATTAATAACATAATAAAAACCATCCATTTCATGACAGGAGCCCTTTAATGTATCCTCACAGATTTTCTTGGGTTTTGGTCTTGGTCCTCAATAGACCATTTGAAAAGAAAATTAATGTAATTTTGTTTTTACTTGGATGTATGCTGAAGTATTCTCATGTTGCAAGGTGTAATTTCTCTTTAGCTTCAACTTTGTAGTAGATATTTGACCTTTTGATGGCAACGAGCACTAAGTACCCACTTCCAGCCAAACAGCAATAAACTGCGCTCATGATTCTGTTTCATCGTAAATAGATTGATTTGGATAGTCTTTTCACCATAGATTTTGGTAATGATTTTCCAAATTATGGGCAAAAATTCTCATTTTTATTAGAACATAAAGTATATTTTCCCACATTTTGTTTTCACCAGCATTCAAAAACGTAGTTGTCATGTAGTTTCAATGAGATGACAAATCATAGCCATTATACAGCCAAGTCTTTTGCCAGTGTAGATTACTGACTAACCCTTCTCTGATGGAAATCTCGCTGCTTACTCCACCCCTTTTGTGTTCCTTCAGAATTTCTGATTTGCATCACCTGATATTTCCACATACCTGCCTTTTTTCCCAGGTGTATTGACCTCAATGCAACCTGGTTATGTGCCAATGTGCTTCAGGGAAACAATTTCAATTTTGTGTGTGTGTGTTCAACTAGGTACAACTACCTTCCTCACCCATGCAAACAATAGCGAGATAGTACAATCAAACAGTTGCGATGGTTTTGGAAGGCAGCATTTATGATGGCGTGTCTGTGTGAGGTGTAGATTGGTCATGCTGTCTTTCAGGAAATCACTGGAAACTCTGCTAATAACTATGAATGAGCAGGAACAGAACAAAATTACCTATAAGCCACTAATGCATTTCAGATTCCAGATAGTACAAGATGATCACATGAGCTGTGAACATTAGGGGCATCTGTGAGGGAAGTTGAGCTTTACATTTCTTTGTGAACTAAGAGAATGAATCCACAAACAGTTCATAGAACTTGGTAGCCATTAACCCCTTTGACACTGCACTTCTGGTAAATTGACACGTCAGCGGCACCACAGGAGAGCTGGGATTTATTTGCCTGAGCCTTCCAGACATAACCTTGCTGAATTGGGACATGCAGGTTGCACCATTAACATAATTAAATATCCGGTATCTGACTGCAACTGCGACAATTGGTTTCAACCCGAAGCCGGGGGACAGTGAGATTCTGTGGTCATGGCTGGTGGTCGCTTCAGCAAATTCCTGGGTGACTTCAGCAGTCCTATCGTGCATTGGCCAACACTGATTAACATGGTCAATTTGAAGGATTGTGACGAATGGTTGGCTACATCACTTGGTTAACCCGTTTACAGTGGCACATACCACCTGGCAACTAAAAGTTTTATTGTCATTTCAAGGCAACATGTTGCATTATAATTTGACCCAAAGGGATCCCATATAAAAAGCATAACTGGATTGTCTGGATAATGTAGAATATGTTACTTTCAGAATGTGTAGCTAATAAAGTTAAAAAAAAAAAAAGCTAAATAGACAGTCGGCCTATTAAGTTTCTTATTTTTCTTGTTGTTTGGGTAAAAACACATTTCAAAATTGAAGACACGGCTCCACCCTTTCAAAGTTTCCTCTTTTATAACTGCACTTGCCAAACAGTTGCGGGATTATTACTTTGTGGTCTCGCTGTACAAACCCACAGGAAAAGGTTAGAGATAGTGGTTGCTTTCTCACAGGGAGTGGTAAATACTTGGTTTCCTGAAACAAAACACTAGAGCTTTGTTTCCAGTTTACATGCACGGCAAGCCGAGACAACTGCAAAAGAAATGTCATCACCAGCAAACTCCTGTACGGAAAAATCTAATTGTGAAAAAATATATATCGATTCAATGCATGGATCATTGTTTTATGCCACGTGATATCATGTACAAAAAACCCCACTTAATTAGATGGTGAATGATAATTATATATATAAATTTTTTTCAAGGTAAATGGAATATTAGTGTCACTTGAAGTGGTATGCTTGGGATCTTGAGTTCCTCCTTTCTTTCTTTCCCTCATATTTGAGGACCTCAACAATGCCAGCTCCAGACTCGCACCACAATCCGATGACATGCCCCTCAACTTAATCCCAGCAGATATAAGGGAGACACGGCAGAGGATTAAACCCCGCAAAACTAGGGGCCTGGACAACGTTGAAGCGCAGGTACTGACTGTGCCCACAAACAGACCGACTCGCGAACAGCTATTTTTAACACCTTGCTCCGATGAGCATGTGCCCCAACTTGGCTAAAGACTGCCTCCAAAGTCCCCGTATTCAAGAGATCCACAAACCCTCACTGTGATAGTAATGAAGTGCTGATCGTGATCTGATCAGGACACAGATTAAAAAAAAAATTCCATCAAGATCACTGTAGACCCTCACCAGTATTCCTGAACTTTTCCACTGCTGCTTAATCAGTGGTCCACACTGCCCTCACCCACCCGAAAAACAAGAATTCCTAGGTCTTCCTGCTCTTCCTCAGTTTCACCTCCACCTTCAAATATCATCCAACTGATCCTCATTCAAAAGCTAAACATTGTTTGGGCTGAGGTCATCATTGGGAACTGGATCCTTGATCTCTTCACAAATTCATTCCCATCTTCTTCTCATCGTTTCGGCTTGTCCCCTTGGGGGTTGCCACAGTGTGTCATCTTAGATGAACGCATATTTGTTTGGCACAGTTTCACACTGGATGCCGTTCCTGATGCAACCCCTCTGCATTTACCTGGGGAGAGAAGCTTACAGGACCTAGAATTCCCATGCAGTCTCCCATCAAAGTACTGAACAGGGTCAAACACACTTAGTGTCCGAGATCTGACGAGATCGGGCGTTCTCAGGGTAGCATGGCCGTAAGCCCAAATTCATGTGTAAATGTGTGCTGAAAATTACTGACAATTACATTCCTTGAATATTTTCCATAGTATTCATCTTGCAGTCTTTCTGATATCTGTCTTGACACTGGATTCCTGAGCAGGCACTTTTTGATGTTTTCTGCCAAAGTATATCCATTCATCTATTTTCTTAGCCACTTATCCTCACAAGGGTCGCTGGAGTGGTGGAGCCTATCCCAGCTGTCAACGGGCAGGAGGCAGGGTACACCATGAACTGGTTGCCAACCAATCGCAGGGCACATTGAGACAAACATCCACACTCACAATCACAGCTCAGGGCAATATAGAGTGTCCAATTAATGTTGCATGTTTTTGGGATAAGGGAGGAAACCGGTGTGCCCGGAGAAAACCCATGCAGGAACGGGGAGAACATGCAAACTTGGATTGAACCCGGGTACTCAGAACTGTGAGGCCAACGCTTTCCACCTGATCCACCGTGCCACCCAAAGTATATCCATCCATCCATCCATTTTCAACATAATTTAATCACGGGGCGCAGGAGCCAATCCCATCTGATTTGACAGTCAGTCTGACAGTCAGTTGCAGAGACATACACGGACAGCCATCCACACTCGCAATCACGTCGTCACTGAGTGGGAACTCAATCCATGCTGATCAAACCAAAGTCAGACAAGTGCACCACTGCACGATCAGTGACTTTGCCAAAGTATAATGGGACGAATACTGATACAGTTACTGCAGAAATTAAGTGTTGTATTTCAAATGAATTTTTGTCAAAAAGAAAAACATTGGTGCATTTTATCTTGAGCACATCCTTGCTGTTCAGGAACTTAAACAATAGTTTCGGAGGTGGAAATCCTTCGGCCTCTTTGAATAAATCCAAACCAAGACTATCACTTTTCCTTCCTCTTCCCCACCCATTTTTATTTACTTTTTCACTTCCTGAGATAATGTTGGCTTGATTGACGCTTGTGAACCAAAATGCACACTTTCAGTTTTACCTTTTTAAAATTTTCTACCCAGACTAAGGTCAACTGATAATCTTCACATTTACAATCAGTAAACTATGTTTCTGTAGATTAACACCTAGAATTATGCAACTGTCTTTCTCCATCCTTCCCTACTGGAAGGAAAACAATCTTTATTTTAAATTCAATAAAAGAGGCCAGTTGGTACTTTAATATGTTGAATAAAGCTAAGACAAGACTGAATTTAGTGTACTATCATCATTGTTGTAAAGTGGTGTACTGAAATTGGAAGTGCTGGAAATATTGATGAAACTCTTGTTTCATTACTAATTACTCAAATATATTCATCAATCATCCATTTTCTGAGCTGCTTATCCTCAAAAGGGTTGTGAGAATGCTGGAGCCTATCCCAGATGTCATCTGGCAGGGGGCAGGTGGGGTACACCCTGAACTGCTTGCCAGCCAATCAATCGGTTCATAGAGACAGACAACAGTCAGACTCACAATCATACCCAGGGGCAATTTAGAGTCTTAATGCAAATATTTTCAACTTTCAGAAAAATAGAGGAATTCCTTTGCTGTTCCAGTACTTTTGGAGGATGTCTATATAATATATAAACCAAAACCATAGTTATAGAAATCTTTTATGTATTTTGATCAATTGTTAGACTCCTTAGTCTCCAGTCAGCTACCCTTTGGACTTGGCTGTTTGTTTACATGTCAAACCTAGGCAAGTTATAGAAATGCCATTTTCAGTGTCCGAAGAAACAAAAACCTTTCTCCATTACAGAGCTTTGTGGAAATAAATGAAGGCCAAGATACACATAAATTGGCTAAACCTGAAAACACACACTTGTGTGTGTGTGTGTGTGTGTGTGTGGTGTGTGTGTGTATTTGGACCACTTTGGAATACAAAACAATGTATCATGATTGAGCAAAGGTTCCGTAAACTGTGAGATTAAACAATAAAAACAAAAGTACCGTACTTGCCATTAGCTTTAATGGCAAGTACAGTACTTTTGTTTTTATTGGCCTGCATACAATACATATCATAAAAATCTCAGGAACTATTTCATTTCATGACCAGTCTCATTACAACTTATGGGTTTGCATCATAATAAATGAATGTAATCATGTCTACATTGGCGCTTGTCAAAATGGATTCAGTCTTTGGAAGGAAACAAATAAAAGTGTTCAAAATACCGGTACATTTTTATATGTGATAGCTTGCACTCCAAAAAGCAAATTTAATGATATGTGAAGAGCTTTTAAAAAACATCCAATCGTCCATTCATCTATCCATCCATATTCTGTTGAAATTTACCCTACTTGTGAGCAGTTATAGTCCATCCTTGCTCATTCAGGCCAAGAGGCAGGATCCACCTTGGAAGGATCACTAAGCAAAGCAAACCACATTTACTTATACAGTGGCTAACGTATTGTGCTCCACACGATCAAACACATTTGAAAACAAAGAAAAAATTAAAACTACAGCATAATTGCAAGTGGAAATGGTCTAAAAAGCATGAGAAAAAAAAAAAGTTTTAAACGCGAACTTAAAAACATTCACACTTGAGGCTGACATCGCTTCTGTTGGGAACTTACTCCATTTGTGTGCATTGGACTCTATGTTCCACTATTTGATCTGAGTCTGTACATCTCGTATTCCATTTAGCCTTTCTTTCAAGCATCCAGGACATAAACCATTTAGGGATTTGTATAGTATAGTATAGTATAGTAGTAGAACTTTAAAATCTATTCCGAAGCTAACTGGGACGCAGTTCGGAGACTGTAGAATTGGCATAATATGGTCTGACCTTTTTGTTCTGGTAAAAATCCTAGCTGCAACATTCTGAATGAGCTGCAGCTGTTAAATGCTCTTTTGGGGAGTCCAGCCAGAAGACCATTACAATAATCAAGTCTACTCAGGATAAAAGCATGGATGAGCTTCTCCTGGTCTATTTGATAGTCACACGGCTTCACTCTGAATATGTTCTTCAGATAGTAGAAGACAGTTTTAGCAATTGATTTGATATAACAGTCATGTTTGAATCTTCCACTACACCAATGTTTCAGTTGGTCTTTGCTTTTTTTTTTTTGCCTTATGCAACCTGGTTTATGTTCTTGTAATCCTTTTTTGATAATCAAGAGTGGAATCCACTATAAAGGTCATGGAATTGATTAACTAACCCTGACCCCTGATGAGAAAAGCCAAAAACTCTCAAAGCTTCCGTCGCTTATTTATGACATCATATGATGACTCATGGGGACTGACCAGAGTCAAGCAAATCCCAACTTTTAAAGTACTTTTCTTTTTTCGTCCGGCTGCAACACTACAATTGCTGGGGATACCCCTTACCTTTGGTTTTAGGAGCAGAGCCAACAGGAAGAGAAGGTTAACATAAATCACTTGTTCCATGACGACACTCACCGTGGTAGTCACAGTAGTTCACTGAATGCCGCCCATATCCTTCCTAAAGAAAATGAGAGAAAGGTTGAGACCCTATTTTTAAATCAAGATACACTACAGCTTGAGAGGCTGTCTTTTACTGGTACCCTGAGTCACAAAGGAAGTGTGCGTCTGAGGAAGATTGATGAAGTCTTTGTCATAGCTTATTCAATGGAAACCATGCTGAGCCATAAAATTGGCCTGCAAAATGTGAGGACATTCAGCAGCGATCAGAGGTAATGAATTGTCAACCTCTCTGTTAGCTTCTGAACAACTGTCATTGTTCATTGTAAAATAGGTATCCATATAATTTTACTCTATTTTTAAAAACATTTTTAACATCAGACAAAACGAAAAAATATGTCAGAGACAGAAATGAAACAGCGCTCTTTATAACAGATGCTCTCTTTCTCAATTGGCATTGGCAAGTAGTAGCTAAAAATACACGACGAAAAATGACTAAGTTGAGTTTCTTCACACCCATCATCTTCATGCTCATTACTTGTTCTTCCTCTCTCCTTATTTTCCTGATCACACTAAGTCAAACTGAAATGGCTGAACGGTGCTCATTGCTGCCATGGGCCGCTACTGTGGCTACTGCTTAAAAACTACTACTGGCACAGGGCACATCCCCATTTGCCGTCACTACATTGAATGCACGGAGACGAAAAAACAGCGGTGGCGTATGTTGAAATTAAGTTTCTTAAAGATATATACATCTGGAAGTGATTATCAAAAGTTCTATCTTTTTGTTATGTTATTCATGTCGAAAGTGATCATACAGTTTATAGCAAACGTCATTGAAAACAGAGTTCACTTTAAGAATGATTGTCTTCCTGGAAAATAAGACCCACTTAAAAGAATGTCATTAGAAATTGCACATGTTTTATGTTAGATTACTTGGAATTACTGATACACAGAAAAGATACAAATAGGGAACAAAGCATTCTATTGGAGTCCTAAGGGATGTTGAGTGTACCTTGAGTACCCAATTGTACTGTTACTGTACTTCTCTGCTTTCAATGACAGTTTAAAACACTTGAAGCACTTACTAACTTAGAAATGCAAATTTAGGCTGTTCATGTTATGTTATTTTTGTTTAACAATTTGAATCTTTGGCTGGATCTGAATGCAGAGGCCAGGGCTGGTTAACGTAGTGCAGGGATGCTGGACGACCATGCCAAAAACACACAAGCACTCACAGGGAAGGAGGAGGACGCTCAGGGAGATGGAGGAACACCGGAACACATAAGGAAAAGTGAAGTCACGACCACAGTAAAGATCTGTTTTCATAAGTTCTGAAACAATGGTTTGATTTTGTCCTCCAACATTACACTCAAACAAATTAATCCAATTTGACTTCAGAACTTCATTTTGGATGTTGAGTGTGCTAACCTAAAATGACAAATTGTAGACAAGACTCTGTGTCAGAATTCACTATGAAAGCCATTAAAGTGTGGTAAGCGATGAAGCAGAAATTCAGTAATTAATTCAGTAAAACCTGTTGTACTTGAGTTTGATGTGATCCACGAAAGGTTAGAGCAGGTAATCCTCAGCGTGGATGTGACTCCCATGACTTGCCAGATTTTCCTGCAGAAAACTGTATTCCACAGCCTGTATATTTTTTCATGTACACAGCAAACTTTCCTTGTGAGTTGTTAACTATTGTGTTGACAGCCAAATGTTGTGGCATACAATATTTGACTGGCTCATGAATCACATGGGTTGGTTGGTTTTTGACAAAGACATTATTTCTTCAGTTTCAGAAATTAGTGACTGATAGAGGCCTATTTATGTCATACATCTGGATACCATGTTGAAAACAAACAAATGAAACGGAGGAACTGAATCGCTGTAATACCAGCACTCTTTTACACTCATTTTGTGCACTTACGACTTTGCCAATGACTGTGCATTATTGCAGCAATTGGTGCAACCTATGTCTCAATTCCAACACCACATCCTTGAAAGAAGGCGGAAATGAGCATTCTTAAATGAGAAAGTCTGGTCTATGTCCTTTGCGTCACTAAGTTTTCCCACATTTACCCTCGACACACAAAGCAGCCCGCATGTAGCCTAGCAACCTTGACAGTTGACAAGAGCCAATGGTCAACATGAATACAGCACAAGCGTTCCGGATAGAGCGCTGGAAAGTGACTTTAAGATCCCATTAAATCCATTCATAGATTGAATAATCCACAGAATAAATATATTTTTTTTCTATTTTGGGAAATGAAATCTTGTTTGCGATTCCTTAGAACTCCTGCTTTTGTTTCCTGACTCCCTGCACTTATGTCCACCTTGAGCCTGCCCACCACCTAAACATGATAAATGTAGTCAGAGCAAGCAATTACCTGCCGATTACCACACCAGTCGGCCTGCATGCCGTGGCTTTACTGGACATCGCCCTTAGTCTGCCAATGAAGTTCACCCCCAACAAGTAAACATCGCATTTTTTCATCCCCTTGTTTTTGTATCCCTAGTAAGTTTTCTGATCAAGTTGTTCCCTTGTCTATGTCTCTTCTCTGACAGTTTTGGCCATTTTTACTTCGGTACCTGTTCGGGTATTTATACTAAAGCTGAACTCGGTGTGTTGGCCAACACAGGCGCCCAAATAAATGTCATCATTGTTAATACGGACCATGTTTTTTCCTTACCTTGTTAGCACACCAGTCTTTCCCTCACCTCATTCAACACCACTTTTGCCACAATGTCGTTCCACACCAGTATCTGAGGCTCCTCATTTCGCATGACTTGCCATATCTTTCTGCATCAATGGCTACTTCACATTATTCAGGTTGGAAGAGAAGAGTTTGGGGATGATGTTGTTGAACACAGAGCTGATGTCCACAAACAGGGTCCTTGCATACCTGTAGGTTCCCACGGTGTCGACGTGTTCAAGTATGAAGTGTAGACCCATGTCGACTGCATCATCTGCAGACCTGTTAGCGCGATAGCCTCGGTAGGCAGTTGGGGACCTGTGATACTCTTGAGGTGGTGCAGCTTGAGGTGTTCAAGTGAATTCATGACCACAGATGTCTTGGCAAAAGACCTGTAGTCATTTAGATTTGAGATTGCAGGTTTCTTGGGGACCAGTATGATGATGGAGTGCTTGAAGCAGGTTGGTACCTATCACTGTTCTAGAGTTCTGCTGAAGATCTTTGTGCAGACTGGAGCAAGTAGGTCTGCACAGACTTTGAAGGAGGATGGGGACATACCGTCTGTCCCCACGGTTTTGTTAATATTTTGTTGTTTGAAGATGCGTCTCACATCCTGTTTGTGGATGGTGAACGGAGGAGTCTGAGATGTTGAAGTGGTCAGTGGTGCAACTTGGTGTGTGTGTGTGGGGTGAAAGTGTCCTTTTCAATCTTCTGTAAAAGCTGTCCAGTCGTCGGCTGCCACACTATTGTTGTCCACTGGTGGTGATCGTTGCTTGTAATTAGTTAGTGATTGTAATGCATGCCAGACTGATTTGGAGTCGTTGGCATTCTGCATAATCCCTCTTTGCAATGTTAATTATTTTGTCATCTGGTTTCTAGTGCGATTGTACAGGGCCCTATTTCCACCACTTTAGCTCAGCAAAGTTGCCAAAGTTTGGTAGCAAACCACGGCCTCGAACGCACAAAAAGTTTTTGTTGGTACACACATCTCCTCACAGAAACAGACATACAATGTAATAGCATCCGTATATTTGTCTAGGCTGCTCGCTGAATTTTCAAAGATACTCCAGTCTGTCAGCCTGATACTCCACTTATTCACAAATTTTACCGAAGGCTTCGAACCCTTAAATTCTTGCCTGTAGAGCACAATCCTTTCACTTTGGCAGAAGACTGCGCTGACGACCGTCTTTCTACAGCATGTTATAAATGATTATGTAAATTATATTTTTCTCAGATTTTCGCAAATACTTAATGCAAATGATTCTGGGTGTAGTGATTCATTTTGACAACAATTTGATTTGTGGTTGCCAATTCCAGTCAAGGATGATGCTGCTTCATCTAGAACAATACAGTCAGAAATGATTCAGTGGCTTGAAATTGATTCAGTAACTTTATTGCCCAAAATGTAACAATCAAATTATTTTTTTCTTGTTAATGTATTGTATAAGTCAAAATTATACATATAATAAACATACTGTTAACCAACAATATTGGCAAATGCATTTACACTTTGTTTACCTGCTACTTATGATGTTGTTTTAATGTATCTATAAGAATAAACACATTTACTGTAATAAAAGACAAAATATGTACTGCTCAAATGTTTTAATCATATTTATTATTACCCACTCACTTGCTGTCACAATGTGTCCTGTAGTGTCTACATATCTCTGGATGGGTTGTAATGTACCAACTATCTGATGTGTTAGTGCTTTGCTGAAGTATGTCTGTGATGTAATTTAATATTCACCAACCTTCCAGCCCATGAGAAAAACCTACTTGAAATGTCTCACAAATTTATGTTTGCGTCGCTTGTTTCTGCTTGGTTCCCAGTGTTTGTATGTTAACTTAGTAACTTCAAGTTCTCATCTTACCTGTCCTCCCTGAGTTGTAGACAACCAGGGTCAGCAAACAGTCATATTTTCTCTTCCATCGCCAAAATGTGTCCATACTTCTGATTTAAAATTTGCAGGAAATTCACAAGATGTTTGCATTTGCTTTGCGCTCTGCTGCGCTTCTTTTCTGCACTGTGGTTCCTCTAGGATTCCCAGTGAACTGCACAGGGGTTCATGGGAAATGCGGTTTGCTTCTCAGACAGGCCAATTCAGTAGCACGGGGGGGGAAACGAAGCTAAAATGCTAAATAGTGTGGCTGAATGTCAATTAGACCATGCCATGATTTGGGGGAAGGTGGATGAGTTTTTCATTTTTTTAGGAATTTATGATAAAGGTCCACAATTCAGTTCACTTGGTTGAAGTTCAATTATCCTAACAAAGTATTTTTTTCTAATTTACATCTTTTCACAAAGCTAGAGGGCAATCTAGAAGGGAGCAAGGTAAACTAGATTGTAAATACTAGACCAATATTTCACTAACTGTTTGAAAAACTATTAACTTCTCCAAGAGTATAGAATTTTTGTTGAGCTGTTTAACGTTTATCATTATAATGTGTGAAAAAAAGTCCAATTACAGTATTCTGCCACCTGTGTAGTGCGCACAGAAAATTCAAAATACAGTGAGACATGTTAGAATGTTTTTTTTAATAAACATACATGCTATTGTCAATCAATAGTTACTACAATGGTTTATAGATAAACTGCATTACACATCAGATGAGGCTCCCTGGGGCAAACAACAACAAATTTTAACAAGTATTCCTTGTTGCTGCTTTAGAAAATGAAAACCCTACTTGCCACTTTCTTGAATTCTTTCACAAGCCTACAAGCTTGCTTTTGGGTATATGAGCTCAACCCATATTATAGTGGTAGTGGGGGCATGAGACTGTCTTTAATCCTTCGAGGATATGACCTCAGAGACATGTTGAGCCACTTACCACTCGAGAAGCAGGAGTGACAACATTATTAGTGCTGAAAATGGGTGCCAAATCACTAAGCTATAGCTGTAGACTAGGCAACTAACTGTCTATGGTTCTGAACAGAACATTCGTTTGACTTTTTTGCTAAAAGTCCAAAGTTGATGGGGGTTGGCAGACTGGCACAAGTTATATTTGCGGGAATCACGTGTGTGATCCAAGAACCTCATCAGGCCAATGACCTACTGACGACTATCTTTAGGATCTGCAGGCATTTCAAGACATTGTAATTTGTTCCATGCAAAGTTTGATGTAGGAAATTTCATGTCAGGGCTCTAGTCTGCTTTCATAAAACTTCTCAGGTAGAGCCCCCCTTGGCTGACCGCCACTGGGATATGAACATTTTACAAACTCTTTTATGCATTTGTGTAAGCAAATTGGGACGCATTAAAGATTAGAAAAAAAAACCATTTTGCATATCAATATTGTCAACAATTGCAAGTCAACGTACAAAGTAACAACACTTTTACTTCATGGAGGCCACTTCCATACTTTTTTTACTTCAATATGCTGTTACATATCTATTGCATCTGTTTATTTGTTTAAAAATATGGTGAATTATACTCACAACATTCACAAGAGAGTTAGTATTTTCCATTTAGAATTATTATCAGATTTGATCAAATTGCTAATTCACAATGAACAAAGAAAGACAGACCTGTTGCAAAGTGATGCAAGGATGGCTGGTAGCTGAGCTCTTTGTACGCATGTTCAATGAGTCACGATCGAAGCCCGGTATTGGAGAACTTGCCGAGAGACAGTCATAGGTATGTGATAATTTAGGGGTTTTTTTGTTTTTGGTTTCCCCACCTTTCCTACTTTACAATACATGACAGCAACAACGCATACAGATGTTGGGGGAACGTGAACCTTCGGGATGGATCACTACTGGAATAGGGAAGCGCTTAAATTATTTCACGATGTCATGAACGGGGCTCGAGGGTGGACCCAAATGCACGACTCCAGAGACAAGCAGACAGTGCAGAGGAAACCTTTATTTGGTCCAAGGTCTGGGATCAGGCAGACAGTCCAAACAATCAGAAGTAATAGTACGGCAGGCTTACGAGGGTGGTCAGTGGACAGGCGTGGGTCGGTACACAGAGAGCAGAAGTCAGGCAAACAGGAGTGCGGGAACGAGGCATCAAGGAGGCGGAGAACAAGTCGTCCCCCGGGTCCTATATATACTGGGAGGCATCAGCTGGGACAAGGTGCAGGTGTGCGCTGACTAATTGGCTAGCCACGCCCAGCCTGGGCAGGAAGCCAGGAGCATGACACACGAAAAAAACCCCTCAATGATTCAGTGTCACGAACCTCCGGTGCCGGGGCAGACCCAAATGCAGGACTTCGAGGCAGAGGCATAATGTTCAATGTAGTTTTTTCCGGAAACTGGGTCATACACAGTGTAGCAGTTCGACAAGGCAGAGGTACAGAAATGCTAGGCTAAGCAGGATCCAAAAGACATGGAGCAAGGTCCGATGACTATGGGGCAAACTAACAACTCAACAGGACAGGATCAAACATAGGGCACTGCTGCGACTAGGGTTACTCAAACTTACGTGTAGAGCGGAGAATCCCACAGGTTGTGAATGCAACTCATTAACGCAAGGCAACGAAGTGGCAAATGCCAGTGATAAAAACTCCAACTTAAATGCCCGTCTAATTACAGTCCCAATGTGAAACAGCTGTGAGCGATGACAGGTGTCAGGCAGGTGTGACATGTGTCACCGTCCAGAACAGTGCTGTGGCCACGTCCCTCTTTGGCAGTGGCCACGTCTTGCTCATGACATTCGGTGAATGAATCTTTTTAAAGAACTCATTTGAGTGACTCAAAACAACTGCATAGCCCATCACTATCTCTCAGGCTTTGTGAGTTCCATTTTAAAATTCTGGCCTAATCACAACCAGGTTTGCTCTGGCCTTACGTCTTTCTGACATGCACTTCTTTCTTATGAGTGAGTTCTTATGAACTCACTCAACTAAACAAAGGAAGTTGATGTACATCAAATGTTTTTGTCAGCTATGTACTCTATACGCAAGGTGATATTTAGCTAATGACTTCCCAGTGTAACAAGAGCTAAGATTCAATCTTCAGATTTGCAGTACATCCATCCATCCATCCATCCATCCATCCATCCATCCATCCATCCATCCATCCATCCATCCATCCATCCATCCATCCATCCATCCATTATCTACCCTTTTTCCGGGTCGGTTCGCGGGGGAAGTAGCTTCAGCACGGATGCTTGTATCCGGGATCTTGTTCTTTCGGTCACGACCCAGAGTTCATGCCCGTAGGTGAGGGTAGGAACGTAGATTGACTGGTAAATAAAGAACTTTGCCTTTCGACTTAGCTCCCTCTTTACCACGATGGACTGATACAAAGTCCGCATCACTGCAGATGCTGCACCAATCCGTCTGTCGATCTCCCGCTCCATTCTTCCCTCACTTGTGAACAAGAGCCCAAGATACTTGAAGTCCTCCACTTGGGGAAGGATCTCATCCCCGACCTGGAGAGGGCATGCCACCCTTTTCCCACTGAGGACCATAGTCTCGGATTTGGAGGTGCTGATTCTCATCCTAGCCGCTTCACACTTAGATGCGAACCGCACCAGTGAGATCTGGAGATCACGGCTTCATGAAGCCAACAAAACCACATCATCTGCAAAGATGTACAGTTGAACCTAAAACAAAGTTTGACAAAATATACAGCAGGTATTGTCCATTTTTACATGTGAAAAACATTGGCTTTTGGGCCTCAAATAATAAGGTTTTAGGGTTCAAATCTTGGCTCAAGCTATTCTGTGTAGAATTTGCATGTTCTCCTCGTGCTTGCTTGCATTTTCTTTGGGTAATCCCACATTTAAAAAAATAAGTGTAGTAAGTTAATTCAAGATTTTTTAATCGTCCATACATCTGAATGCAAGTGTGATGTATTTGTTATGCGCCCTGTGATTATCCAGCATTTGAAGCGCCAACAGGCTCCAGCTCACCTATAATGCTGAACAGGATAAGCAAGAGAAAATGGTTAAGTTGCTTTACGTTTAACCCTGATTTATCGCAGGAGTTTTCAGAAAACCGCACAGTAATGAAATCTGAGACGTGCCAACCAAATATTTATTATATTATGAATTAAATTCAGAGGTTTCATATACCGGGTGCAATTCTAGACTATTTTGTGAAACTGTACTTTTGAGTGGTTCAGGTATGTTTCCCGCTTGAGGTCACCATCCACACAAACCTTGCAAGCACATTTAAATTGTGACATAAACGAAAAGCCCATGCAGACATTGTCTGAACAGGCAATTATCTCGTGTAAGCATTTGTACCGTTCCTCACACTGATGTCCTGCAAATGTAGTTAGGAAAAACCATTATGAGCACCCATAGTTGTTTGCGGTGATTTTATTTTTTAATCTATAGCACTGTGGTAGTAGAAAATCAAGATCAACATTGTTCTTATTCCTGTCGATATTGTTATGAGTGTGCGTATTACTGATTTGTTGGCCTCAGATTAGTATTGGTGAATTTATTTAATAAAACTCTGACTGTAGATTATCCTTAAAACTATTACTTTCTGGCCATGTCCTTAGCACCCTCAAGCAATTTGGTAATTACCCAAATTTCTGAGTAATACTCTGCAAGGTTTCTTTTGCGGTTAGGAACAACAGCCCAATTGACCTGTGAGTCATTGCTGCCCCATTTAAATCGTTTAACCTACGGGGTTTATGTCATGTATGGGGTGGTACTTCCAGCAAAAGAATTCTGCCACGGCCAGTACTTCCGGGCCCCTGAGTTGCCATGGTGTCAGGGTTGTTTTGTTTGTGTGTGTGTGTGTGTTAATTATGTGTTCTCCAAGATGAGATTCTTCAATATTTTATTTTTCATAATGGCAATTTACTCAAATTTTTTTTGTAAAACCCATCTATCAGTCAGTTTTACTGCATGCACCTGAAGTAACCTGTTTAAGATTCAATAAATGAAAAGCACTACTGTTGACCATTAATCTGTGCCTTTCTCATGTTTTTGTGTCTTTGTGTGAGGCGTCATTGTCAGGATCGTGGGTTTTTGTAGCGCAGCTCGACCAGAAGGTGTTGTGCAGGGAAGCAAGGCAAGAGTGAAAATATACTATTAATGTCCAAAACAAAAAGGAAAACAAGGTCAAATTTGAATTAACAAAGTCCAAAAATCTAAACACAGTACAATGGAACAAAGAACTCACTGATACAACAACAAAACAAGACTAAGAAACGTGACGTGGGGCGACAGAATACAATTGACAATTAATCAACAAAGACTTAATGAAAACAGGCAACTAAATACAAGCAAAACTGACGAGACAATGTGGATCATTGCGACAAGACTCGGGTGGCTGGAGGAAGCTGAGAGGTTGACACGAGGTAGAGGATGGACGAGAACAGGTGGGTGGCCACAGTCAAACAAGTACACAAGATATGAACAACATGGGACACTGCGAAACAATCTAAACTAAAACAGACCATGACATCTATAGCATTAGCCTGTTAAAACGTCAGCCACGCAGCAACTACACCACTGAGCAAAGCAGAAGGCAAAATGAAAAGCAATGAGGAGAGCTTTTCCGATTGTGTAAACATTATGCGAACAAAAATTATTGTGAGAAATTGACGATTCTATTTTGGAGCTTGTGGATAATCAAAGCCTGACTCGGAGGCATTCAGAGTCGAGCCACGTTATGAAGTCACATATGTGAGACAACTCCATTCAAATCTGCATCTCTGTGATTTTCCGGGTGTACATATTGTTCCAAGTTTTAAATGCAATCTTACACAGGATGGGCACATACCATCGCTACTTCTGTAAACTCGAGTTAAATAAATCAAATGACTTTGAATTATATTGTTAATCTTCCACTAATAAAGTGGAAAAGCTTCCTTTGAATAAGGGACATGTGAACAGATTGTTTAGTGTGCAAAGCAGGACGACGACAAGCCCAGCCAGCTAGTTTAAAGTAGCAGAGTATTATAGCACACTCTACAGATCTGTTGGCATTTTAGAGGCTTAAACAACTCTGTTTAAAGGCCCCGCTTGCACTTTAGATACAATAAACACACATTGTATACAAGCTGTTAAATGTTAACATAGTTTCCAAGCACCTTTGTGCAAATGATTGACCCTTCCTCCCCCTTTTTTTTAAGTGACGCATCCGTTTTATTTTATTTTAAAGGGAGTTCCAGTAAACAATGCCACAGGTTTCTGTTTTGTTCTGACATTGTGTAGTCAGCCCCAAAAGAAGCAGGCTGTGTCTTGGATGAAAGGAAATAAAATGGCACTATAAAAAATTTCCCCCTGAGAAAACATCTGAATATGACCATACAAGAATATTTAAGAAGGAATCCTGTCTTTCAGGAATGTGTTTCATTGAGAACTTCAGTAATGATCACACAATTTTTGGTTTTAGCCTTTGCATTTTTTAGTGAAGATAAATGAATGAATATGTTTAAAAAAAAAATATATATATATATATAGATATATATATATAATGCGCACTAAACATGTTTGAAGGGTGTAACAAGGAATAAAGGAAAATCTACTCAAGTTTGCCATGGATCAGAGAACCTTTTTCTGTTTATAGGTGGAGTTCCCTCTTGGGAGCAGGACACGGTGTGACTCAAATGAGTCAGGATCACATCTCTTGCTGTATCAGTCTTGGCCATTGTGCCATTAATTGACCCCTCCGTACAGGGCACTTAACCACGCCTCCTGAAGTGACGCTAAATATCGCTCAACAAAGAATAAGTGTGTCAATCGTTCACACGTAGCGGTGTTATGCTAGCAGAGAACGTCTCATTCATTTATACGAGACGTGTATTAAAAATCAAATTTAGGGCATATCTTTGTGCAAACACAGTCTGGTTAAGCTTCGGCTGCGAGCCAGCAAGAAACCGACACGTTTGTGCAGTCCGATCATCGCTAAATATCGCTCAACAAAGAATAAGTGTGTCAATCGTTCACACGTAGCGGTGTTATGCTAGCGGAGAACGTCTCATTCATTTATACGAGACATGTATTGAAATTCAAATATAGGGCATACCTTCGTGCAAACATATCTGTTCCGGTTGATATTAGATGGATTTAGTTGATGATGCGGTCTTCCACAAAGTTTGATCCATCAAAGGCATTTTTCGTACTGGGTCTCCACCAACTAGCCTTTCAGGATACCTGTCGTCACTATTACAAAGTCCGTGACTACACCTCTTAACCATATTTTTTGTTAAATAAACCAAATACGCGATAAAACGCTAACTAAACCCATACTGGGCCATGCAATGTTGTCTGAGAAAATGGCGGGAGCAAAAATGGGCTTTGGTTTATGCAGATCTCTGGCCTCTGATTGGTCAGTGACGCGGATTGCGCAATATCCACAGAGGGGTCAATTACCTCCACTGATCACAAAAGTAACTTTGTTTGCACACATTACCAATTGTGATTTCTCTCAACTCTGGGGAGTTGTTGTAGAAGCTATTCAAATCTTAATCTAGTAAAAATGAAAAAAATATATAATAGCAGAATTTTCGTTTGATGTAAAGATGATAGCTAGCTGGTAGACGGCACTAAAATACTGTGCCCAAGCACAAGCACACCCAAGCACACTGTCCTGTTGTTTTGGGTATTTTCTATAAGCATAGACAAAGTATTATGAAGCTCACATGTGCAAAGGAAGGTGGATCTGGTCCAGTTTTATTGGAGTAACAAGACTAGGGTTTTTCAGCCAGGTCAAAATTTTTGACAGATTAGTCTGATCACATCCAAGGCATTTTGATCAAAGGGTGTTGATCGAAAATGTTGACTCCTTGGCTGGTCAACTGAGGGACATGAAAAACGGGGCCATTGTCGGCGGTGGGGGTGTGGGGTGTGGAGAGTAATCCTTGTGTTAGGGGGCACTGACCCATCCTAGAACCGCTGGCTGGAGAGGCATTATGGCTAAACTCATGGTGCTTGATTTACTATAATCTCAATTTGAAAATATGAAATTGTGTCTTCACTCAAACGGATTGGCCGAACTGTTGGTTAGCGTAATGCATGTCGTCTACTAAGATTGCGGGATGCATGTCAACAGGTGCAAAAATGGCAGCTTTTGCTGTATATTAAAAAGGGCTTTGGACATGATGATGTAGTGCTGATGGTTTGAAAAAAAAATTTCACTGCAAGCTCAAAATTAAGTTTGATGTGATAGAATTGAATGTGTTACAGGAGGAGGCAAACCAATTATACAATATTAATGATTTACGAAAACAATATCACAAATTTTATGGAAGCCAGCAACTACATAAAAGTGATCTTTTATTTGATTCAACTGGGTTGGAGTTGGATGTATCTGCACATCTTTTGTAAAACTGTGTTTAAAAAAATGGGATAGCGTACCTGAAATATTCCTCTGGGAGAAAACAGCATGAATTGTCACCATGCACTGAAATGAACCAGACTAGAGGAAATCCATAACTGCATGAAACGATAATGTCAGTGATAATTTTTATGTTTTATATATTGAGATGGATGCGTTCTCAAATTTTTTTTTGGGCCTGGAGAGTTTTAATCTCAGTTATTACTTACTTACTACACCTTGCACCTATCATCTTATTTTGAAATATCAGTGAAAAAAAACCCATCACATTTTCATGGTACAATGTCAGGTCCAGTCACTGCTTACGACTAAAACTGCTGATATTGTACCAAGCGCAGGCACAGCAATCACGGAACGTTACTGTTAGTCCTGGTGCATGAAAAACGGTGTCATTAATTTTTTTTAATTTCAATTTTTGTTCATAACCAGTGCTTTGATTTTTGTCTTTCTTTTCTTTCCACTCCAGAAACCTTATTCTGTAGGACTGACTCTCAGTAAACATAAAAAATAATATTAAAAAAAAAACCCAGAGAAAGCCTTACAACTCCAATGTGACACAATACAAAAGAAATGGAAAACAGACCCTCCATTCTGTTTGACGTGACAGCCAAACAGGATAAATAGATAGATAAATAATAAAAATAAAATAATAAGCCAATCACTGGGCTTTAGTGCACTTGTATTGAATTATCCCGTTTGCTCTATTTTTCTCCACGAGGTCCAGAACAGGAGATTAAACTATATTCACTGATCCCAGAAAAAAACTGTTAAATCTTTTCAATCATCTGCTTTGACATGGTGCTGAGTATTTATCCCCTCATAGAGAGTATTTTAACAGACTGTAATCAAACTGATAAAAGTTGGACACCACTTCATTATTGCTGCTTAAAGGTCTGTTTGAGCAGTGGAGGTGGGCACATATTAGGCTATAAAAATTGAATAACCAAAACATTTGAATGCAATCAGGATCATTTCTGTTGATGGAATTGTTCTTCCTGCTGGGATATTTGCCACAAGACAAAAAAAATCCAAACAGAGAGACCTCTATGATCTAGGGTCTTATAGAGTGAGCAAGTTGGTGTTTGCTGCACAGGAAAAAAGGGAGTCCTGGGCAGGTCTTCAAGTTGTAGTCTTCAAGTTTCCATGTGAATTCCATGAGGCAACTGTTTATAGTGGTGTTTTCCAGACAGCCCGGAGTACTGCTGCCGCTCTTGTTTTGTTATGTCTTGCTTTGTTTTTGTCCGGAATATTGGAAAGTATGTTTCCAACACACCACTTGATGATGCCGAGTCCTACACAACCACTCCCAGATCCTTAGCAAGTTTTACGAATACAATTTTCTCATTATTCTTAGCCTTATTGGTTGGCACACTGTTGGCTGCACATCAAAGATCAAAGCAGTTTTTTTTTTAAATCACACCCTGTGTGATCTACTTGAGCTTTACAAGTGACCATCATCAGGCTGAGGAGTAAATGAACACATGATCTTTGGTGCTCTTTATGTATGTTTTAATTCAGGTAATATTAACCTGACATTTAGCTTTATTAGGTTTGCCCATAAACCCAATACCAGTGAGGAGAAAAGCCAAAACGTTTTTTTGTCGAATGTTCCCTCTTGAAAACAAGTGAAACCTGCAACTTCACACTTAACAGTACATTTTGTGTAGAACGTCACCAGCTACACAGTCAATGCTCATTGAACTACATAAATCCAGTATAAAGATGCAGTTTCTCCATATGAATTCTGGCTCATCCTCCAAGCCCAAGACATGAGGGTTGCTTTGTGAAAGGAACACATCTTTAATTTGTGCAATATTAAACAAGTTGCTTTAATTAAAGTGAGTGCTCAAGACGTGTTTGGTTATTCTTTATGTAATGACTCATTTTCATTGACAGTGTTTTATTATTGTAAAAATAAACATTTGATCAGGAATACATTTACATACAGGTGGGGACAGGAAAATGAATGTACATTAAATACAGCCAAACAATTTTATTTGGAGTATGAGAGTGACACCAATGACATATAAACTCCTCATGTTTTAACATATTTGGGGTATAAAGATTTTTTTCCAATTTATTTGTGCAAGATTTTAGATGTTAAGGGTGTACACATCATAGGTGCATTTCGATATGAATAAAATGCAGGCGAGACAATAAAAGGTTAAATGTGATTCGAGAGTGTGGAATTTAATGCGATGATATGATGTAGATATTAAAGCTGTGGAAAAAATATGGTGAAAGTAGAAATTTCTTAATTCTGAATGACATGTCATAATACCTGTGATCTCACAAATAGCATTTAAAATATGAGGTATTGGATTAGATCTTTCTATAATACTACCATCTATGACACTGTGACTGCCTGTTTAATATACAGTAGTTTGAGTATGAGAATTCCATGTTGATACAAATGTAATTAGAAGTACAGTATATATTTATCTTGTCAATAACGTATAATTGAATTTTTTTTATGTATTGAAGACATAAATTAGAATGTTGATACACTGAATTTTCGGTGGAACTACATCTAACTCATTACTATTTTACTTTTTCCAAACTATTGTGAAGTCAGTGCTACCTAATTTTCAGCAAGTAATCAATTGCTCACTTCAGTCTGGAGGGTTTCCCAAGCTCTTAAAGTAGCTGCTGTTAAGCCTCTTCTAAAAAACAGAGCACTGGACAATTCCATGTTAGCAAGCTTTATACCCATCTCAAATCTCCCGTTCATAGCAAGGATTCTCGAGAAACTTATTTTTTAATCTACTCAGCAATTTCTTGAGTTTAAATGGACTTTTTTGACAAATTTCAATCAGGTTTCCGAATTCATCACAGTACAGAATCTGCTCTTATCAAAGTGCTAAATGATGTAAGGTTGAATACTGACTCAGGAAAGGTGTCAATTTTGGTCTTGTTGGATCTCAGTGTGGCTTTTGATACGGTAAATCACAATAAACTGCGAAACAGGTTGGAAACCTGGGTAGGACTAAATGGAACGGTCCTTAAATGGTTTAGGTCCTACCTGGAGGAAAAGAGCTACTTTGTGACCATTGGAGGTGCTCGGTCTCAGCGAATAGCAATGACCTATGGCGTCCCTCAAGGGTCAGTTCTCGGACCTCTCCTGTTCAGCCTGTGTATGCTACCCTTGGGTGAAATTCTTCAAAACTTTAATTTTGACTACCATAGCTATGCAGATGACACAGTTATATTTAGTAGTATCTCCAGATGACTACAGTTCAATTGAGGTATTGTCCCACTGTCTAAATCAGATAAATAAAAGAATGAGCTAAAATTTTCTTCAACTAAATCACAACAAAACTGAGACAATTTTTTGGGGGGAATAAAGAAAAGAGAATTTCTGTTAGTAAACACCTGCATTCTCTATATTTAAAAACCAAAGCCCAAGTCTGAAACCTTGGTTTTCTGAGTGATTCTGACCTTACTTTCAACAATCATATCATATCCATCAAAAAAAACTGCCTTCTACCCCCTGAAAAACATATCAAAAGTCTTGTATGTGTCAAGAAGACCAGGAAAAGCTCATCCATGCTTTTATCTCAAGTAGACTTGACTACTGTAATGGTCTTCTGCCTGGACACTCAAAAAAAAGAGTATTAAACAGCTGCAGCTCATTCATAATTCTGCAGCTTGCGTTCTGGTCAAAACAAGTGGTCAGACCATATAACTCCAATCCTAAAGTCCTTGCACTGGCTTCCAGTCATCTTTAGATTAGATTTTAAGGTTCTGCTACTGGTCTATAAATCAGTAGAGCTCTGAGATCGACTGACTCAGATCAAATAGTGGAGAGCATAGTCCAAAGCAAACATGGTGAAGCAGCATTTAGCTATTATGTTCCACACGATGAGTTGAGTGGAATAAGTTGTCAACAGAGGTGAGGTCAGCCCCAAGTGTGGATGTTTTTAGATCCAAGTTGAAAACTCTTCTTTTTTTCTCATGCTTTTTCAATATATCCTCTTTTTGATCATATTACTTCCACTGTATGTGGTTTTAATTGTCTTTTTTTTGTATTTTGTTTGTCATTTTTATTGTTTTTATCCCGTTTTGAATGTTTTTTCTCTTTGTTTTCAAATGCCTTTAATCATGTAAAGGACATTGAGTTACCTTGTGGATGAAATGCACTATACAAATACATTTGTTTTGCTTGTTAACTATATGTGATTTGTTTGATGCACAAGTTCAGTTTTAGTAGCCACAATCACGACCCCAATATTTATGTTGTTTGAGTTCACTCCCTGGTATAATGGCCCAATGTCTCATTACATTTCCTGGAACTGGTACAGTTACAACAAACTGGTGATTATCATTTAAAGGAAAATTAAATGATGGACCTAATATGCAATTACTACTAGTGGTATAAAGTAATGATTAGCTGGCGTTGTTTATCGGTGAACCATGTCCGAATCCGAGGTTTGACAGATGGTTGTCAACAGATGGAAACCTCTCAGTCCAAGAAAGAAAAGAATCAAATTGGAGAGGAATGTGGAAGTTCAGTGTAATAAGAAAGGTCCTTGCTACCAGGCAGATTCAAGTTTGGCATGATGTCAGCCTGATACGGTGGACATGTCCACGCTAAACCGTGGCCTTAAGCAAGACTGATGTAATGTCCCTCGCACTCTTTGGCGCATAGTGACCATTCACAGCAGGGGTGGAAGGGTTATAAGGAACAAATGAGCTAGATAACTATAGACAGGTGCCACCAAAAGCGTAGGCTAAACATGTTATCAATGAAGTCCCTTCTTAAGAGTTTTACCTTGTTTGTGGTTTGTCTGATGTTGCTGTTGACTTGTTCATGTGCCTATCTTGTCCAGGCTCACCGGTAAACTGGACTGGCATAATAATCCAACTCATCACTGTCACTTGTCCCACCCTCACTGCAATGCACTCACTTTGGATGTAGATCATTGTCATGATCCTGCCGCTTCAACATGAGCTGCGCCGGTGCCCGCGCGGCTGCGCTAATTGGGAGGCACACACCTGCGCCTCATGCGGGCTGATCACCCCCCGTATATATAGGACCCGGTGACGACTGGTCCTCCGCCAGTTCGTTGAGCTTTATGTCCCGTTCCAGCACTCTCGTATTCCTGATTGAACCTGTGTGTACCGACATTCGCGCGTTCTCCGACCAACCTTGTAAGCCTGACTCCTTTGATACTTCTGCCTGCCTTGATCGTTCTCCTGTGTACCGACTCCTGCCTGTCCGCTCATCTGTTCTCTTCGCCCGACGTCACAACTACCGGTGCTGCACCGGACTGCCGGCTCGATCCCTGACCTCTGCATACAATAAACGTGTCTCTTCTTGAACTACCTTGCGTCTTCCGAGTTCCTGCATTTGGGTCCTACTCTCGTTTCCGATGGGACGTGACAGAACGAACTGGCCATCACAGGACCCAGCAGGAAAGACCCGGCGCCAGGACCGACGCAAGGTAGACTGTCTGCCGGAGGACCAAGCCTGTCCAATCCGGGTAGGCTCCCTGACGTCCTCCACTTCCGTGTCTTACGCTCCGCCAGCGAGGTATGAATACGTCCCGAACACGACCCGTCCGGCTCCTCATATTCCTCTGGACTCTGACTTTTCGGAATATGAGGAGGACCACGATTTGTTTGACCGGCTGCCTGAGTACGACTCCGATTATTCTGACTATGAATCTGCTCGTCCGATCTTTCATCCCAGTCAGTTTGTTTCACCTTCCCGCGTTTCCAGCACCCGAATGTCTTCACCCGGTAGATCAAAGTACACCAATCGGTACGAGGGAACCCGATTGGCCATCTACCCGGGACCTCCGCGGGGCGGCCAGAGGAGACGCCCCGGCCGGGCGCTCCCTGGTGTCTCTCGCTGCGCGGCAACGAAGACACAGTCCTCCCACTCCTCGCCGGCAACGGCGAGACCGGCAGACCCGCAGCTGGTGGCGAAGCTTCCAGCCGCCAAACCATGAGGCGTTCTGTCGCGAAATGCGGGCGCAGATAGAGAGGGAGAGCGCGGAATTGGCGGCTCTCACGGCCCAGGTCTGGCAACGATTGGCGAACCAGCCGAGCTTCGCTGATGTCGCAACGGCGACGGACAAACTGCTGACTCAGATTCACGTTGCCGTGGAAACCGACCCGCCCCCTTGCCAAGTGCACGCCACAGTGGGAACAGACTCGCCACCTCAAGTGCACGTCGCAGTGTTGGCGGTTCCGAGCAGAGCTCACGTGGCAGTCGGAACTGACCCGCTCCCGAGACACGCCCACGTGTCAGTTTCGACTGACTCTCCGCCTACTCAGGTTCACGTTGCCCTGGAAACGGATTCGCCACCGCGCCACGCCCACGTTGCTGTTTCAACGGATGCAGTGCAAGCTCACGTGGCAGTGGGGACCGACCCGATGCCGCCTCACGTTGCTGTCCAGGAGGTGGCGACGTCTCCACAGCCGCTTCTCGTCCGTGCTCTGGAGTGGCAGTGGCGACCGGCCCGCGGACGTTCCCCGTTCCTGCTCTGTCGCCGACCGGCCCGCGGCCGCTCCCCGTTCCTGCTCTGTCGGCGACGGGCACGCCCTCACGTTCCTGTCCAGGAGGTGGCGACAGTTACCCAGTCGCCTCACGCTCCCGTCCATGAGGAGGTGGAGTTGGTGATGGTGCTGCCGCCTTCTCACGTTCCTGTCCAGGAGGCGGCGACGGGGTCGCTGCCTTCTCTCGTTCCTGTCCAGGAGGCGGCGACGGGGTCGCTGCCTTCTCTCGTTCCTGTCCAGGAGGCGGCGACGACGGGGTCACTGCCTTCTCTCGTTCCTGTCCAGGAGGCGGCGGCGACGGGGTCGCTGCCTTCTCTCGTTCCTGTCCAGGAGGGGGCGGTACTGGCGCCGCCTTCTCACGTTGCTGTCCAGGAGGGGGTGGTACTGGCGCCGCCTTCTCACGTTCCTGTCCAGGAGGGGGCGGTACTGGCGCTACCGCCTTCTCACGTCCCTGTCCAGCAGGAGCTGGGGAGTTCTGTGGACCCACCCAGGAGCTGGAGAGACTTCGGGGTGGCGGTCATGGCTCTGGTCCTGCTCTCCATCATCTTCTTCGCTCCTGAGTTCGCCCAGCCGCTTCAGGACCTGGCCTCGTTGGCGACCAATCCCTGGTCCTCTTGCAATGACGGCGTGGGAGGTTCTCGTCTGGAGCAGTGGCCTGCCTCGTTCTGGTTCCTGCCTCGCCGTTTGGTTCCTCACAGAGGTCGTCCGCCCGAATCGCCCCGTGGGGACCCTGGTGCTTGGCGTCCGGGTCGTCCTCCTGACCTGTCCGCCCGGACGCCTCGTGTTTGGTGGCCTGGATGGCCACCAGTCTGGGGTTCAGGGGGGGGCGTTTAGGCACGTCTGGGAACCGTGCCTTTGAGGGGGGGGGGGGGGGTACTGTCATGATCCTGCCGCTTCAACACGAGCTGTGCGGGTGCCCGCGCGGCTGGGCTAATTGGGAGGTACACACCTGTGCCTCATGCAGGCTGATCATCCCCCGTATATATAGGACCCGGTGACGACTGGTCCTCCGCCAGTTCGTTGAGCTTTATGTCCCGTTCCAGCACTCTCGTATTCCTGATTGAACCTGTGTGTACCGACCTCCGTCCGTTCTCTGACCAACCTTGTAAGCCTGACTCCTTGATACTTCTGCCTGCATTGATTGCTTCCCCGTGTACCGACTCCTGCCTGTCCGCTCATCTGTTCTCTTCGCCCGACGTCACAACTACCGCTGCTGCACCGGACTGCCGGCTCGATCCCCGACCTCTGCATACAATAAACGTGTCTCTTCTTGAACTACCTTGCGTCTTCCGAGTTCCTGCATTTGGGTCCTACTCTCGTTTCCGATGGGACGTGACAATCATTTGGATGTTCCATCACTTCTGTCACCACAATCCATATGTACAACATTCCTCAAATTGTGGATTATGTAGTTCATTTCTTTTTGGGATGGTGGAAGTTTTTAATCCCCCCCCCCCACAAAAAAAGGCTCTAGACTAGGGGTCACCAACATGGTGCCTGTGGGCGCATGGTTGCGCACGTTGACCACTTAAAGCGCCCGCGAGGCATGTTCTAAAAATAGCACAGGTTACAAATTGTTACGATTATTAGTTTTATTTGTGCTTCAACTTTTGAATCGGACTTTCTTACTATGAAAATTTTAAAAACAATGCCATATAATATAAAGTATTTATATATTTCTAAAGTATAAGGTGTTTTGTTGTTTTGGAAGCTTGCCCCTAACAGGTTATGTAGCCCTTCATATGATCGCTGTTCACGAAGTAGCCCTCAGCCTAAAAAGGTTGGTGACCCCTGCTCTAGATGCTAACTGAGAGTTGCATGTGTGTGTATGCGTGTGTGCATATGAAGGGAAGTGGACCATGTTTGAGTATGTATCAGAGTGCTGGTACCAAACGAGCAAACCAGACTTTATGCTTTGTCTCCACCTGTTCTTGTCAGGCGTGTCCTCATTTGCATAAACCAATCAACTCTCTTCAGCCATTTGTGTTTTGTCAAAATGTGCCTCGTTGTCTTCTTAGTTTGGATGCATTTAGTTTCTCCGTTTCCCCCTTTTCATTCTGTCTCAGTTCTTTGTCGAATCTCATGTTGTGATGAACTGCGGCCAATAAGCAGGCGGACCCAAAAGCAGGAAAGCAAGAAATGCAGAGGTTTGAGGGAAACTGAAAAAGTATTTATTGTATAAAGGCAAAAGAAATGGTCTTGAAGGAAAGAAAAAAACTTTAACATAGACCAAAAAATAAGGTACAAAGTCATCAAATAAACACAGGAAACTTACTCCGACAGATGACATGTAGGACACACAACATTTTACAATGAACAGAAAGCAGAAAATAAATACAGAGTGACGAGATAACAAGGCACACTTGGCCAAGACACAAATGGTTGGAAAGAGCTGATTGGTCGACACAAGGGGGAGCAGGAATGGTGAAAATTGGCGACAACAGGGCACAACTAATTGCGAGGGAAGCCACGAACAGACACTGGAAAACAAGAACAAACATGGAACAAAACTAAATCAGAGAAAAGCATAATCTAAAAGATCAACAAAAATACAGATCGTAACGTTTAGGTGTCAAACAAACTTTACAAATTAGTGTGAGGGGAATTCTCCGCCGAATCGTACCAGCAGCAGCTTAAGTCAGTGAAAACATACATTGGCAAGTGAAAGATGTCTCAGCAGTGAGTTAATGCATTATAAAAGGAAATAAAATTAAACGTTGACATGGCTACCACATTTAGACGTCCAAAGGTAGAAAGTGTAGTGCAAGTAGTCCTGACAGTCTTGTTGGTATGATCTCATAATAATTTTAACACAGGCCTTTATTCTGGCTGTCACCACTGCAGCCAGGATACATTTTAGTTTGCAATTTAAGAGCATCCCACTGCTACATAATGAGAGAATGAGATTTATCTCTTCACAATTGATGCAAACATTTTCATCTTACCAGGCAAGCACATATGAACTAAAAAAATGACATCACTAACGGATGAACAAAATCATATTCTTTGCTAACGGTACAGCAAAGGTTACGTTCGCAAGAACAGTGAAACAAAACCGCTTCCTTTCCTGTTTCCTTCAGAACTTCCACTTCCATTTATTAAAATAAACAGAAGGCCAATAGAAAGGCTTTATGAGATTCACATATTATGTATTTAAAGATCATGACTAAAGTGGGCACCTTTCCCATCAAGTAATGGGGGCTCTGCACAATGCAAAATGTTTCCTTAACTCTGTGCAGAAAAGGGGAGACAAAACATCCGAAGGATTGCGATCACCAAGGCTGTTGTAATGTAGCCAAGCAACAAGCAAACACACCAAATTTGACTTGTTTTGTTTGAACCGAAGGGTACATGGAAATGATCAATTATTATTACTTTATCATATGTTTTCACTTTCCTGTACTCTGTATTAAAACTATATTTCCTCCAATGGTGGCGCCATCAGCACCATTGCTATTTCTGTGCCATTACAGTTTAGAAATTGAGCACAATAGAGAATTGTGTAATTACATTCCAATATCTTTTCATGTTGTGGAACTGCCTTACATAATGAGTTAAAAAAAATAATGGTAAAAAATATTTTCATCGTCACAGAAGCTGAAAACTTAACATTTTGGTAGTTATAAAGTTCAGGAAGCCAATTTTACCCATCTGTGATTTGGGGCCTGAAACACTTGAAAAGGGGTCACTCAGTTTATATTTTTGTAAACAAAACAAACAACAACAACAAAAAGCAAAAACAAAAGAAGGATGAGTGGTAATTAAAGAAGAGTTCTGACTGGATAACATGGAATTTGGTTCGCATATGTGAAATATTTTCTTTACAAATTTCCATCGTCAGATCGTGCCTCAGATTACAGAGCTCTGAGAAAATTGCAGTGAAGTAAGTAAGTGAACACACTGCTATATTGCAAGTTCTCCCACTTAGAAATCATGGAGGGGTCGGAAATTTTCATTGTAGGTGTATGTCCACTGAGAGAGAGATAATAAAAAAAGAAAGCTCCAGAAGTCACAATGTATGATTTAAAAAAATAAATTATGTGATACAGCTCCAAATAAGTATTTGAACACCTGTCTCTCAGCTAGAATTCTGACCCTCAAAGACCTGTTACTCTGCCTTTAAAAGTCTACCTCCACTCCATGTATTATCCTGAATCAGATGCACCTGTGTGAGGTCGTTAGCTGCATGAAGACACCTGTCCACCCCATACAATCAGTAAGACTCAAAATTGTAACATGGCCAAGACCAAAGAGCTGTCCAAATACACCAGACACAAAATGGTACAACTCCACACAGCTGGAAAGGGCTATGGAGAAATTGCCAAGCATCTTGGTGATAAAAGGTCCACTGTTGGAGCAATCATTAGAAAATGGAAGAAGCTAAACATAATGGTCAATCTCAATCAGAGTGGTGCCATATGCAAGATATCACCTTGTGGGGTATCAATGATCCTTAGAAAGCCGAGGAATCAGGCCAGGACTACATGACAGGACTTGGTCAATGACCTGAAAAGAGCTGGGACCACCGTTTCCAAGGCGACTGTTGGTAATACACTCAGATGTCATGGTTTCAAATCATGCACAGCACGGAAGGTTCCCCTGCATAAACCAGCATATCCACATGTACATGGGACAGGACAACTGCACTGTATTAAGGAGAGGATGACCACGGCCATGTATTGTGAGATTTTGGGGAACAACCTCTTTCACTCAGTCAGAGCATTGAAGATGGGTCGTGGCTGGGTCTTTCAACATGACAATGACCCGGAGCACACAGCTAGGAAAACAAAGGAGTGGCTCCATAAGAAGCACATCAAGGTTGTGGCGTGGCCTTGCCAGTCTCCAGAGCTAAACCCAATAGAAAATCTTTGGAGGGAGCTGAAACTCTGTGTTTCTCAGCGACCGCCCAGAAACTTGTCTGATCTAGGGAAGATCTGTGCAGAGGTGTGGGCCAAAATCCCTCCCGCAGTGTGTGCAAACCTGGTGAACAACTACAGGAAACGTTTGACCTCTGTAATTGCAAACAAAGGCAACTGCACCAAATATTAACATTGGCTTTTTCAGGTTTTCAAATACTTATTTGCAGCTGCATCACATAAATAAATTGTTAAAAAAAAATTATACGTTGTTATTTCTGGATTTTTCTATTTAGAATATCTCTCTCGCAGTGGACATACAGCTACGATGAAAATTTCAGACCCCTCCATGATTTCTAATGGGCTCGTCACACCATGACGTTCTGGCCAGCGTTCTATAGCGAAACGTTGGTAGTCGCCCATGGTCGCTGGGATAGCTCCAGAGTAGCGTTGTTTCCACGCCAGTGAACGTCAATGATCGCTGGGAATCGGCGGAGAACGCCGGTCCGGAAAAAAAGTTTTGAACATGCACAAAAGTTCTCACCGAGACCAGTGTTCATCAACGTTTAATTTTAAACGCTGCAGGATGTTCAAGAACATCCGTGGAACGTTTTACTAAGGTTCGCCGAGCATTGCACGCGATTGCCTATCATTAATCAGTCGTAACTCTAGCTTTACTTGGTTGTTACTTAATCGTTTGCTTTGCAGTGAACGACTCACTGGCAACTGTCAACGCCCACTGAACAATGCCCTGGCGCACACAGTGTGTAACCAAAGTGAAACGAACGTCGTTTGGTGTCCATTGAGCGTCATTCAAGCGTTTCCCGAACTTCCATGCATATGGATATATAAACCGATACTTTGGAAAAGCAAGGTCCATTTAATATTAAGCTTCAGTAGAGAGCACCTATTATGGAAGATCCAGAAAGCAGCAGTTCATTTTTGCGGAAAAACTCCACCAGACTATCCTCAACAGCCCGGTCCAGGATCCTGCAATCCTTTCTCTGCTTCTTTTGTCTTTTTGTCGGATCGTCCTCACTGGGGTTTGCAAGGTGTTTAGGGTCCCCAGGCGGTGTCACATGGTGCATGACTTTGCGGACGTGCTCTTCCTCCTGCTGTTGTTTTTCCTTCAAACACATTGCTCGTCATTAAAGAGGCTAAGCTTTCTTACTAGCAGCGCTAGTTGCTGAAGTCCGCGCCCGAACTTTTTTTCTTCTCGGCGGCATGATGCTCACTGTTCTAACTCATGACAACAACTGAAGTGACTATGAACTTTCCAACGTTTTAGTGCCGGTTCCACTGTAAAAATTACACGCCAGCAAAATGCTTTTCTGTCGTTATTCACCCATTGGTTACACGCTCAACACACTCTTACGTTGACAAATCGCTCGTCGCGCCCAAATGACGCATTTGCACATGCTAAAGGTTTTTAGGGGTATCTTATTTGGTCGCTGTTACACGCTTTTTGTGCGTTAGACACACGTTAATCACGTGCCACATGTGTCATCCGCGTTTGAGAACGCTGAAAAATAGAACGATTGAAATGTTCAGAGGCCGTTGACCAGAACGTCATGGTGTGACAAAGCCTTGAGTGGTTGGAACTCGCAATATAGCAGGGTGTTCAAATACTTATTTTCTTCACTGTATGTACACAAGGCAACTGTAGAAAATTAGATGATTCATTATCATTATCTAGGTCAGCTGGGCTTTACCCATCGACCTCTTATAAACAAATAATATTAAAAGACGGTGGCTCTTTTTGTTTTTGTTGTATTGAGCAGCCAAACGCTGTGCCAAAGTCACAATGTTGTTGTTGCTAATAACCATCAAAATAATTTGTAAAGTCCCAGCAATCGTTTGGCGACCAGTTCAAGGTGTACTACACCTGTCGCCTGAAGACAGCTGCGATAGACTTCAAACAAGATCCAGTTCTAATTGATGACAGCAATCATTATGGACATTTTAAAGTCTCAATGGAAAACAATAAAGAACATTTGAAAATAAAAGCTATCAATTCATTTCTATAGTGCTTATCCTCATTAGCGTTCCGGGTGAGCTGAAGCCTCTCCCTGGTGGTTTTGGGTGAGAGGTGTTGTTTGGAAGAGAGGATGAGCCAGTAAACAATTATCTTCCTTTATTAAGATGTAAGAAGGTGTGTTTAGTTCAATAAATATTTTTTCGCCGAAGCAAAATGTGGGTGACTTCTACTGCAGTTGGGTTTGAGCAGTGTAGGGTGTATTCGCCTCTCTTCCTAAACTCTGCTGGGATAGGCTCCAGCTTACTCAGGCCCCGCAAAGACATGTTTAAATCCTATTCTTACATTCTTTTTCTAAATGATTAAATTGATGATACAGATTGATATTATGGAACACAGCATTAAATACACTTAATGTTGGATGGGAGCAGGTCAGACCTGTTCCTCCGAACGTTGTGCAGTGATGAATTCTTTTGAGCTTTTGAGGAGAAGAATCACTACCTCAGTCATTCCCCCTCAAAATCTAAAAACAACACACTGTTTATATATAAAGTAGTGTACACCAGTGATTTCTTACTGAAAAAAATAAGAAGAAAATAAAAAAAGAGAGGCTGTGGTTGAAAAATGTGCCCGGGGTCTCAGATGAACTAAAATTTCAGTAAATATAAAATCAGCTAGGTTTATTTTAAAACGACATTTTATTTTGATAGTAATTTGTGCCGCTCATTTCATAATGTTAGTCTTGGACGGGACTTGCAGAGAGTGCAGAGCTGTGGCAGATTAACCATCTGCACAGTGGATGAAAAGATGTTAAGAGAAGGGTTAAAAGGATCAGCGTTATCTTGTCAAATGTTATCTCGTAAAAGCGAAAAGTTTTGACCCGTGGCCACAGGCTGCCAGTGGCTTACACAAGTCTGACTGACTGCCATGACATTATTTGTGAGTATAGTTCTTTCCAGCGTGGACCCTCCCTGTTTTGAGAGAAGCAATTCTGGCAAGGGTGTCGTCCATATGAGAAAACCCTTGAGTTTTCTCAGTTTGCCAGTGCCGCTATTTAGGTGGTCTTGCGGAAAGTCAGGTACTGTATGTAAGCACCACCAGGCTCTGCGCAGTGTTTAACTCAATATTGTTTTCTTTATCCTTCAATGTAGTTACAAAGGCTGAATGTTATTTTTCAGTTTTTTGAGACAGGAAAGACTGATGAGCTGCTCTGAGATTTGATGTATTCTGAAGTTACGAGGCTTAAGTAAAACTGACGATGCAGCTACTACTTAAGGCATCTTCTGCACAAAAAACAAAAATGAACTCTTTTTATTGTCCTATGACAATGTCGGCTAAGAACACCTTTGTAAATTAAAAATTATGTTACAGATGTACAAAAAAAAAAAGGAATGAAAGAGTCATGGATCTCAAACAAAAAACTTGAGTAAGTCATTAATAAGAATTTTTATGCACTGAGTCATTTTGAATAAATCTGATAACCAAAATGCAGTACAACTCAATAATAGTCAACATTATGAAATGAAATGTGGCTGAAATTGAATGTGCACGCTCACATGTAACCTGAGCTCAGTGAGTGGCCCCGAAAAATCTCATTTCCTCCTTCCTTGCTTTCACACTTTGAAGTCAATCATGCTGACACATCCTTTCTAGCTCAGATAGGGGAGGTTTTTATTGTTTTGTCATATCAAATGTAAAGCTCTCACACATATATATACTTGCCCAAAACACCATTTAAAGGTCAAGTGTCATCCCTATAAACATTCTAAAATAGATATTGTAAAGAAAAATACATATAACATTATTCACTTCAATGTCTATACGAAAAAATAAATATGAGCGGAGAGTGCATCATCCATGCGTAAAGTTGCAGAAGTGTCATTCTACGATATCCAAGTGGTTGCCATATTGGCTGCATCCCGTCCGTGATGCCACCCGGACATTCGCCAATGAAAACATGCGGTGGACCCTACTATGGGAGACGAACACGCCCCTTCTGACACGGAAGCTCTTTTCGAAGAAGAGAACATCACACAACCGGGTGAAGTTACCGAGCAATATTACCCTATTGTTTCAAGCCATATTCAGATGATATGCGTTCACGGCCAAACCGCCTCCCCATCCGATCCACTTCCTTGGTGGAGATGAGCCTTCGCAGCTCAGTTTCAGCGCCGTGGTGGCTTATCACGGAGCCGAGCCGGATTGCTTTAGGGGGTTGTCGTCACACGCGGCTGAGTGAGGCATTGTTGGCAGCGTTCTTCAGAGCCGCCGCCGTCCGCGAGCCTGATGCCGTCTGACGCACACATCGACACATTTAGCACACCTGTCATACGTACGCGGATCTTTTGTTATGTTATGAGAGACCGATTACGTGGTCCGCCCTAAACTACATTTTTTTTGTAGTAGCTGTATTTACACCTAGCTGTCATTTGGAACCCACGAAGCTCTCGTCCTCTGCACCAATGCAATCCATTTTTCTCGACGAACTGGGTCTCTTGCAAACTTATGAAGGGTAAATCCATCCTCCCGAGTTTTCGAGCAATATCGAGCAATGCAACTCGCCCGCATTTTGGCTAACACGAAGGAACAACGAGCTGCCTTTCCAAAGGTAAAAGTAATAGAAACAAATGAGTCCACTTGAGGGCAGTCCCGCCGTGTACGTCACCTCCTTTTTCTTCTCGAAAACAAATTCCTACAGAGCATTTTCATGGTTGGAGTTACAAAAAGCTCTATACGTCAAAATTATGTTTTGTGGTGAAAAAAACGCATGGGTCCATGTCGGCTGCTGTTTTTTCATTACTAACAATTAAAAATCATGCATATCATGACATTGGCCCTTTAAATAATAACAGGATCATAATGTTTTCCAAGTGGTCGATTAAAAAAAAAATATTCATTGAAGAATTAAATAGTGATCACAAAAGAATGCTAAAAAGGTGGTCTTACTACTACCAGATGAAATACACACTGACATTTCAATGGACAATTATGAACTTTTAAAATTGTAATTTCCTTTTATTTCTCTAGCTTGGTTTTTCTGATGTATTTTTCCCTGCGATTGGCTGGCAACCAGTTCAGGGTGTACCCGCCTAGTACCCGAAGATAGCTGGGATAGACTCCAGCACTCCCACGACCTGTGAGCGTAAGTGGCTCAGAAAATGGATGAATGGATAAACTACCAGAATTTCTTCTCTATAATGCATTTTTTTGCATTTTCTCTCCTGTGTGGGGCTTGCATGTTCTTCCTGTGCCTGCGTAGATGTTCTCCGGTCACTCCGGTTTCCTCCCTCACTCCAAAAACATGCATGGGAGATTAATTGAAAACTAAATTGCCTGTAGTTGTGTGCACATGAGTCTGAATGTTTGTGATTTATTTGTGTCCTGAAATTGGCTAGCGACCAGTTCGGGGTGTACCCTGACTGGAATCGAATAGAAAGTTGGAAAGATGTTGCATAACTGCCCTGAGCTTCTCTGTCTGACACACATGGCTAATACGTGATATGATATTTGAAGAGACATGAAAAGTTACATCAATAAATTGTTTTCACCAATCATTGTATACGCAGGACAAATGATCTGATGGTATGAGCAATATCTCTGCCAACCCATGCAAAACCATCGGTGTGTACAGTAGGCTTTGTTACGCACCACCCCAGATCGCCAATGCACAACTTCAGAAACAGTCATTTGATCTGCCACCTTTCCACACTCTGAAGATTTATGCACATAAATCATTTCCTATGCTGTGTTTGGGGGGATTTATAGCAATAATAGCCCATCTTCGCCATTCCCATCCTGTTCCCTCAGTGCAGTCCTTGGGAAAAGCCTCACAGGTCTTAACATTTGGTCACATCTGGGTTTCGGTTGCACTGTTACCTTTTCCTAACCTCACAGCTCCTAAACCTAATCATGTGTTTCCACGGAGTTACCTGCCCAATCTAATCTTAGAGAGCTTTGAAACAGCGGCAGGCCGGTCCGTAACAATGTTTTGGAACATGTCTTTCCCCTATTTCATCATGTTGCTGTTACAGGGTGGGTCCACTAGTAAAACATCGAGACTGCTTGTACAATAATATTACTGCTGTCGCTTTTTGTAGCTATCAGAAGTCTCTCTGTGTGTCATGTGAATCAGTAAATGGGGATTGGTAAAGTTCTTGTAGGCTTGCCTTTCAGATCTGGAAAACTTAAACAGTAGCCCCCTTTTCAACTTGCCCTTCAACTAAACTAGCATATCAGAGGCAGCATTTATTAGCCTGTCCCATGTCCCGTTGGGAAAGCATTCAGAATCCTAAATATGTAAAGCAACACCAGCGTCAGTGTGTGGGCCATCAACAATTACTTTCAAAACAAAGTGGTGTGAATAGCATCTGACTGTGATCTTAAACTTCATCCCAGGCTTCTTGCTATTTTCATACACACAGACACAATTCCAACTTTTATGCCGCTAATACCATGTCAAAAGCTGTTTATTTGGGAGACCTGTAAAGACTCATCCAGGCATATTAGTGTACTCTTAGTCGTTTATGTATCCATGAAGACATCATTTTTCTCTACCTCTTTTCCTCAATAGGTTGGCATGTGTGATTAAAAAGAAGAACACCAAGTGTACACTGAGCAATGCAGCCGAACATGACTGAAGCCGACCATGGTGAAAAAAATTACAATTGGCAACTCTTTGCTGCATACCAAGTGGTTGAGCACAGCGCATGTACCAGCTGAACTGCAATGGAAAAACTGCTACTCTACACTGTGTTGAGTTTAAAGGTGCCACAAACAATATACTGCACAAGTGGACCATGCACTGCAACTCTCTTTAAAGTTTTGTTTAGCTCCTGGGTGTATCACCTCCTGGGTGAAATATTTGCCTCTCAAGCAGGTTAATGTTCCATGATATTCACCGACAGTGGAGGTTTATCTTTTCAAGTGTTCTCTCCGTGAAAGCAAGTTCCTGCTGTGTGCAAAGTGTCTAAATTTGTGAACGCTGCAAGAATGACTCAAAACAAAATCAATGGACTGAATTCTGCTATTGCGATTAAGTGCAACAGCAGAGTTGGAAACTTGAAAGGTACTTTGCTGCAGGTTCGCAGACGACAGCGGTGATCCCCGAATGTTGCATATTTAAAACATAGATCATCGTTTAGGGCAAACATTCAGAAAATTAGGGAGGAGGGTCACGAGATATAAAACGAGTCCCAGGAATGTCTTCATGGCAGCACATAATGTATTTTTTTTTATCCTGCGGAGAGAACACATTTCTGATTAAACAAAAAACATTTGAGATTGAATGTTTTAGTGGGGCGTTACTTATTTAAAATAATGGCCGTCTTCAACGGAGTTTGCTTTCAAATGCTCAATGAAAGCAAGCCATCAAAGTATATTTAATCCACTTGTAATCATATAAGTATTTACTTTTGATTGCATATTTTTTCAACTCTCCTTTTTCTCTCCTTTAAGTGCCACAATAAACACACAATAGCTGAGGGTGAGCTAATCTGTGCAAAAATGAAAATGTTCTTCCATGTAAGGTTTCTCCTGAGCTCCACCTGTTCCTCAAGTAGGAACAAGACATTTTTCCTTGCTGAACAACCACCACTAAATGAGCTGAAACGAGTATAATTGCCACCTAGTGAAACGGAGGCAGAAATACTATGGCTTAAGCTCAAATTTCACTGAGCAAAAACAAATGTATTTATGTATACAGCGCATTTCATACGCAAGGTAACTCAATGTGCTTTACATGGTTAAAACCATTTGTAAACAAGACATTTAGAAAAGAGAAAAAAATAGATAAAAGTAAATTAAAACAGTGTACGCTGCAAGAAATATTTAAACATGGAAATACTGTAAAACCATGAGAAAAAAAGAGTTTTTAATTTTTTAAAAACTCGGGGCTTCGTGAAATATGTAACATGACACTACACTTTCTCTGTCTTATGCCACTTCTCTTTGGCTACGGCGTGGGTCTGTATGGAAGTGTTTCTTAAGTGACTAACTGACAATTTATGGGAAGGAAACTATTTTTTTTCTTTGACATTCGCTAGCCTGGGAACTAACTAGCTAGCGAGCTAATGAGCTTAACATCTCGCCTTGGCTCGCTCGAAAGGGGTGACATCATTTAAAACAGTTCACTAACTGGTGGACCACAGTCCATGTCTGGACCCAGAAACTACGGTGGCCTGGAAGTGGAAAAACAATATAACTAATTATGAAAGACTCTTTTTGTGTTTTCTGAAAAGTGAGAGAGAGAGAGAGAGAGAGAGAGAGAGAGAGAGAGAGAGGAGAGAGAGAGAGAGAGAGAGAGACCAAGAGAGAACTTGCATTTTTAGTGGGTAATGATTCGTTGAAGTACTTAAAAACACACACACACGCACACACATACTCACACAGATAAGCAAAACATGATCATATTTTATCTGGGATGTGGGACGCACATCAAATAAGATCCCTGGTAGTGTGACATTAATGTGACTGTTTGATTTGGTGGTCAAAGGTTCTTAAACATCAGTGACATGAAGATTAAGATTTTGATTTGGAGTTTTAATTTTTTTTCATTTATTAGCAAATTAATGGAGAGATGAACTAATTTCTTGACAAAGTATTCAATCAGAAATTAAAACAAATTTTATTTGAGTATTTTTAAATGGGCGGATCAGTGGATCAGCAGTAAAGTGTTGGCCTCACAGTTCTGAGGTCTCGGGTTCAATCCCAGACCCGCCTGTGTGGAGTTTGCATGTTCTCCCCGTGCCTGCATGGGTTTTCTCCGGGCACCCCAGTTTCCGCCCGCATCCCAAAAACATGCAACATGAATTGGACACTCTAAATTGCCCCTAGCTATGATTGCGAGTGCGGCTGTTTGTCTCCATATGCCCTCCGATTGGCTGCCAACCAGTTCAGGGTGTACCCTGCCTCTTACCCGTTGACAGCTGGAATAGGATCCAGCACTCATTGATTAGAGTGCTGGTTTGGTAAACCAGGGATCGTGAGTTGGTATCCCACTGGGGCCTCCACTCCCCGAGAGGGGTTGCATCAGGAAGGGCATCCGGTGTAAACAAATATGAGTGTTCCTAATGGGACAAGCTGAAAGAAACTCCCCGTGACCCTTGTGAGAAGAAGCGGCTAAGAAAATTGATGGATGCATGGATATTTTTCAATAGTGCATGTTTATCTTTTTTTAAATTATTGCATTTTTTAAAAAAAATTACTGCACTTCACACATGATCTGGCCCATCAGTCTATTTTAGAAATTAAATGTGGCCCTTGAGCACACATTTTTGGCCACTCCTGGTATGCACTGACTGGAATAGCCAAGGTAGAATAAAATAGATGTACAGGTAACATTGACGTCAGTCAGCTTGGTCTTATATGACCAATAAAATCTCTTAAAAAGATGCTGGAAGACAAATTCTATTCCAGAGAAATGAGCAAACATTTGTTCAAAACCAGTAGCAATATTCTAACTGGAAAAATTCTCTCCGTGCCAGAGACAAAAGTACTCATGTCCAAAGTCTGAGAATGACTTTTTGAACTTCTCACCGCCAGGTATTGCTATGATGAGATGAGGATTGAGGTGAGCATAAAGATTATATTTAATAGTCATTAAAATTGTCAGTCACAAGAAAGGGGCATTCTGATTCACTCACAGTTGTGACGCATGACTTTGCGTTTGACTATTGTCTTGCTCTGACTTAACCAGGTATGTTGTATATTCCCATTGGTGTCGGATGTCGAACTTGGATTTTGTTCTTGAACACAAAAATGTCCTGAACATTAAACTCTGTCTGCCTGACCTGTACAGATGTGCACGTCACTCCTTTCATCAAGATCTCTGTTGATATGCAATGATTGAGACTAAGCTGTGGCATTGTTGTTTGAAAAAGATTTAGAGGAGTACCAGCAACTAAGATTTTGACTTGTACTTAACCATACTGACATCAAATGGGCAATGTGAGTAGTTAGCCAAAAATTGCAGTTTTCTTCAATTTGTTATCGTTACCTGGCAAACAGCAATTTAGATTTTCCTTTGAAGGGTCTCATTGTGCACGCTTTGACTGGTAAAGTTTACGTTTGTCCAAATAAATCACACGAGCAGGGAAATTACATCAGAGCTTGTCCAAATTGGACCAAACGTGTTTGAACAAACCCAAAAGGAAAAATAAGAAAGATGAGGCTGCAAATCCAATAATTCACATTATTTCACAGTATTTTCTTTGTACTGTATGAGTTTCTTCCAATATGCCATCTACAAATAAAACATATATCAGATTTCAACGTCACCGTTTACATGCTCATATTGAGTTACAACAGCTTTCTATATTCGGCACATCGTGGACAAGCTCGCAAGGAGTTTTCACGTTTTTGAATGTTGGACTCCTCTGGTGATCATGTGTTCATTGACGAACTCATTGACATCGGCAAAGAGCAAACATGGAGCCCTCGTGTACTGAAGCTCATCAGTATTCCCTCCTCTTTATGACCATCGTAAAAGACTAGCAAGTACTCATTCCAGATGAAGCAGATGCAACAACTTCTTTCACGTTTTGGTCTACAAAGGTTATTTACTTAAGTAGTTAGGTGTTTTCAACACGACAACTTTAGTACACTAGCATACACGAAAATCTAAGCTTTTAAGCTTTATGCAAAATATTTTGCTTGTCCAGTATGTTGCATGCAATATTAGTGTATCGTACAGTGCAAAATGCTTACACACATTATACTCAACCTCTTTCTCTCTCTCCCTCCCCCGCCCCATTTTTTTAAATGTTCCATCTTCAAATATCAGTATTGATAAAGAGCTCCCATTACTGACTATGATGTCTTTTTCTTTTTTTTCTTTTTTTGAAACCCTTTTTAAAAGAATGATGAACCAGTTTTATGTTCGCGGCTCACTAATGTCATTTCCTTACGGCTGCTGCACCACACTGAAGAAAATTAGACATTGGTGTGCCCTTCTTAAGTGAGAAGCCATCACCAAAGTTGTCCGAGAGCCATTTTGGTGACATCATCAAGGAGGCCACCCTCATTAGTAAAAGGGAGGTAGCGCAATTAGCCAGTGCAATTAACCTTTCAAAGGCTGCTGATCTGGAATGAGCACGGATGAATGATAGCCAAGCTCACTCGTATAAATCCAAGGCATTGCCGTCCGGAGATCCTCCCCCGAGACTGTTGAGCTAAATGGCTGCAAGGGCAGTTTTGACCGTGGTCAAACTGCTAACTCACACTTTGGCTGTGATGGTAGACACTACAGACTTGCAAGAAATATTTGGAGCCTGTTGAGGAGGAACATCGCAAATGATGTGGTGTGAAATTTACTGCAGGGCCACATTTTCTCGTCTTATCTTGTTTTAGCATGAAAGTACTTCAACGGTCTCCACCAAAACAGGAGCGGAAGACTGACGAACATCGGTCGCCATCAAGGCGTGGTCATCGGGCGGCCGGGAACTGGTCACCGCTGACACAGGAACGTGAGACAGCAAAGGACGGGTCGCCACCGGAACGGGAATGTGAGGCGGCATAGGCCAGCAGGTCATTGCTGGAAAAGGAACGTGAGGCGGGAAAAGACGGGCCGTCTCCAAAACAGGAACATGAGGTGGTTGTAGAGTTGTCGCTGCCTGGATGGGCGACTATGGAGGGTTTGTGGCTGGGACGGGCAGGTGTGAACGTGTCACTGCCGGGGTGTGTTCATGGTCATCTGGCGGCCAAGGATCGGTCGCCACTGGAGTGGGGTCGTCAACAGGCCGGGGATTGGTCACCAACGAGGTGTGGACGTGGTCACTGGGTGGTCGAGGATCGGTCGCCATCGAGGGGTGAACGTGGTAATTGGGCGGCAGAGGAATGGTTTGAAATCCTTTGAAATAACCCCTACTTCATTTCTTTTTCCATATAAGCCATGGTAAAATAATTTTAACGCTGGCCCAAAACTGGTAGCCTTACTGCATTTCCACCTGCTCTCCTGGACACACAATATATCAACCTTTCTCCTAATCATCATGTCAACCAACTCCCAAGCTATTCCAGTCACAGTCCCAGCATTCAATGTCCTCACATTCATTTCTACCGTCTGCGATTTCCTCTTTATTCTGTGCCAAAGAATCTGCTTCCCACCTCTTGTTTATCTTTACCCCCCTGTAGCTGAATGCCCCCCATCGCGCTGTAGGTTAACAGTGCTGACGGTGAACGTGGTTAACCCGGGGCATGACCAATCCAGTATGGAATAATTCTCAGCATTTATTCAGGGTTGGCACCAGCCTACGGTTTGCACTGACTTGTGAACCCCATAGGGCAGGGGTCTCATAGTCATTTTTGTCGTGGGCCACATTGTACTTATGGTTTCCCTCAGAGGGGCGGTATGACTCTGAAACCATAAAAAAATTTTAATCGCTGCATCATATTTACATGAAATTTATGAACTAGTTTGGGAATCATAAATCAGGGGTAGTTTTTTCAGCCATTATTCATGTTTGGCAACACGGAAAGGCTTATAATATCTCAACATTCTCATTTATATGACAATTTGAAATTTTGGTCCAGATTTTCACAATCATGAAACAGACACACAGATGATTTGCCTCTGCGGGCCCCACAAAATCATGAAAAAATGTGACAGGCCGCATTTGGCCCCCGGGCCTTGAGTTTGACACTTGTGCCAGAGAGCTAAAAACGTAACAAAAATTGTAATCATGGAAATTACCAAAAGCATTCATCCATTCAATATCTGAGCCGCTTATCCTCACAAGGGGTCACCGGGGCGTGCTGGAGCCTATCCCGGCTATCTAAGGGCAGGACGTGGAGTACACTCTGAACTGGTTACCAGCCAACCACAGGGCACTTTGAAACAAACAAGCGTTTATTGTAATATGGCTGTTTGCATTAAAAAGATTTAGCCAACACATAAATATGCATACGACTTGTTTCAAGAATTAGAAAATGATGAAAAACATTTTGCTTTGCTTTTGGTATCTCATTAAGGCACTTGGGAGAGACAAACTGATGTAGTGCACATCTATACGACTGCGAACTACCGCACAACCACAAAGATAAATGCACTGTTAAATTAATCCCTGACTGTTTAGATCATTGTGAATTAATTACATTATAAATTTTCCATTGCATCCTGCTAAGTCAGCATTGTTTTATAACATCACAACTGTGAGAGAAATCCCTACTCTTTGCACACTTCGGATGACCTGACTGAAGAATAAGAAAAGGTGTTGCCCCCAAATATCATACATCACTCCCATAATGCCTTTCAATGACAAATAGGACAGTGGAATGCCGTCACAGTGATGTCTGAAAGTGCTGCTGCTGCTGTGAGGGTAGTGCGTGAGTGTGTTTTTGTATGATAAGGGTCACTGTTCATTTCAGGTCATTGTTGTCCAGGCATTAAACTCACACCCACAATCAGTTCCTACCACCCTCTTGCTTCATTTCCAAGGAAAAGAATAGAAACATTTAAATGTGAGACAATGGGGCAGTTGTTTTCACGTTTCGATAAAACCAATATAATACTGTAATAATAAATGTTGACATTTAAGAGTTAAGAAAATGTAATGTTGCAGCAGAGACATCATTCTATGAAACAAAGACAATGACACAGGGACAGTTCATATCAATAAGAATGCCAATTGCTATTTTTTTCTCATTTATCTTTTCTCTTCTACATTGGTGTGTACTTTTGTATTGTTTGTGGAATTCCATCATACAGTATATACAAGTTTGTTCTTGTCTCATTTCCATTCATGTCAAAAGGCTTGTAATGTCCTCTTCAAGCAACGACTTTTGCAACTCAATCAGTCATTGCTGATCCATATGAGGAAGAGTTTGGAAAGAACCGTTGTAATTTACTTTGCAGATTGGTTTTGCAAATACCATGCACCCTGTCAGGGCATATGAAGGAAGTCAACCGGTTCTTTTAAAGCAATTCCCAAAAGCATCATGGACAGCCTCTGTTACACTGTGACCTTTCTACACTGGTCACACATTTGGAGCTGAACAAAGTTTTATGAGATGTTGAATCCAACCTGGAACTTGTCCTCAGATATCATGCCAGATTCTATTTTACCCTGTGAGGGCATAAACATTTTTATTTCCTTCAAAGTGTTGAGCATTTGCAACTTTCTGGTTTGCTTTAATGCCTTTTGGATGGTGTGACAGCGTTTCTGGAAGGTGCGGAGGTGCAGAGTACTGATTGAAACATCCATTTGCTCCCACGACTTGATGATGATGCTTAAAGCTAATGAAGAAGGACATAAATATCTTGGTGTAATGGATTGCTTATAAATGCAATGAACATCAGTTAGGGTGATTTATCTGAAATTAATTGAAGATAGCTATTGTATGAAAGCAAACTGTCAGCATGATATCATAAAGTAAAGTGGGAGTTTTCCTGAGTAATTTAATTTTTTCAATTTCCATTATTTTCTATAGTAAAAAATCTAAACAAACCCAGTGTATCGCAATGGATTGGGTTTTACCAGAAGTGGTTCACAAGTTATAGAGTTTTTTTTTTGTGTGATTTCTTTTGTGTGTGTGTGTATCAGACTTCAGACTCCTGCACCCGCAAATAGCACTATCTGCTAAATTCATCTCTATTGCAAAGAAAACAAGCAGTTCAAATTGGAGATTCATTGTCTCCAAACCTCATTTGTTCTGCTGGAGTACCACAGGGATCAATGCTGGATCCTGTTTTATCTATGTCAATAACTTCCCAAAACCTGTGTAGATCAATGATTCTCAATCAGTGTGTCGGGGCACATTAGTGTCCTGTGAGCACTCTTCAGGTGTGTCGTCTGAAATAATATATTTTTGACCAATTACCTAAAATTCTATTCTAGGAAATAATCTATTTTTGTTATTTTTGGGTTTGTTATTATCTGTTTGTTGCCAGGGAGACAAGGTGACAGAATAAATAATGCTCTTCTAATTAATTTACATAGAGTAATTTATGTATTCCCTTTTCTGACATTTTTGTGTGTTTGTGTTGTGAGCAGGAAGGATGTCTCAAGTGCCGATATTAAAGCTATCTGCGCTAAATGGAACTATATACATAATTTTGTAGAACTTCATCACCTGAATAAAGCTGAATGTTGCAGAGCATTGCAAAATTTTAAATGATGTTGTTATGAGCCACTTCAGAAAAGTGCTTAAAATACGGCAGAAACAAAGGTTTACAAGGCTGGGGGCTGAGTCGCTACAGACACAGCAATGCACTCCCAGCCTAGCATACTCTACTAGGCTAAAGAGTACATTTTAAGCAAAAAATAAATATATTTCTTAAATGATTTAATTATATAAAGTATTTAAACTATACATGTATCTCTACTATGTAGGTTATTATCAGGCAAAGCTAAAAAAATTGCTTAAAAAACTACATTTTAGGCTTGGAACGCATTATTTCATTTTCCATTCATTGTAATGGGAAAACACACTTTGGTTTTCGAACATTTTGGTTTTCAACCAGGCTTCTCGAACGTATTGTGTTCGAGAACTTAGGCACCACTGTATCTTGGGTTAGGTTAGGGCTGCATCTGAGTTGTATTTGGATGTCTATTTCATCTATAAAGTTCTAAATGTACTAACCACTCCACAATTATTGGACTTCATAAAAAATGAAATAAATCTTGACCAAACACCAGACCAATGACTGGAGGACACTGTGAAATATAGTGACGCAGCATTAAATGTGGCCAAATGGTGGCGTCCATCAGAGAAAACCCAGTCATGAAAATATCTGCCAAGTCATGTTAAGGATAACTGGGATGACGATTACGTCACCTTCCAACAGACCCTAAAAGCAATAGGTGAAAACAAACCAGACCTGCTGTCATGGAGAAGTTGTTCTTTTTTTCTGTTTCATATCTGAATTTTACACTTGTATGTGAGCCGTGACCCATTTTTATGTCATTTTTCAACATGTTCTATCCATTTGTCAAGGTGTGTTTTTTGAAACTATCCACTTCAGGCAACAAATTAAATGTAACCACTGTGCTAGCTAAGAAGTTTGTACTTACAGTACATACTGTAATTGCTTTCTTTCTGTGTTGATTAATGCACATTTTCCAAATCAGACAAACAAAAAATACCTAGCTTATTATTCAAACATCTTAGTGGCTGGCATATGCCGATTTCATTGCCCAAAAAAAAGCAAAAAAAACAAAAGCAAATTTATTTGTATAGGGCATTTCATACAAAAGGTAACTCAATGTGCTTTACATAATTAAAGGCATTTGAAAACAAAGACGTAAAACATTTGAAATGGCATAAAAACAATAAAAATGACAAACAAAATATTTAAAAAAGACAATTAAAACAGCATACAGTGCAGGTAATATGATCAAAAAGTCTATATATTCTAAAAAGCATGAGAAAAAAGAAGAGTTTACAACCTGGATTTAAAAAGGGCTTTATGAGCTTCGATAAGCAATGTTATTTCAGCCAGAGAGTTATCAATTAATTTATTTATCTATTTATTTATTTTTCATCACATAGACAGGGCACAGATTTCAATCAGTGATAGTTGAGGGAATCCAATTTGAACATTTTCAGATGTAGCGCAGCTTTCAATTGTTATTTTATTCTGCAGGTTCAAGTTTTCTACATGTGCCATGGAAAAGTTGGAAAACTGCCGCTGTTGATGTTTGTTTTCCGTGCGTGATTATTATGATGATGATGATCAGGATGATTTCTTAATTGGTTTTAAAATGATTATTGCTACTGAAAAAGACATCCAATTTTAAAAAGGAATGAGACTATTGTAGGTTTTGTCAACTAGTAATTAGGTTTTTAGATCACAGCCTTTTTTTTCCCCATCTAAAATACCTATTGTGCATATTGATATCGTGCTACGTGTGTTGATGTCAAATTTTTTCATAACCCTAAACAGTCCTCATCCAACATGCTTTCCAAGCCACCAGCTCAGCCAGACGAGATGGGGGATAAGGCACGTACCCTAATCTTATCAAGCGCAACATTAAACCTGCAGTTGCAGTGTTAAAGAAACGATTATTGACAATTATCTTCATTGCCAGTTAGTATGAAATCATCGCCGATGAGAACGTGACCGCGCTGATTGAGCCACATGCACTGCAGTTGTGCCAGTTTCTGTCAAGCCCCTGGTCATTGCTGAATAAGTGTATGGAATAATTGTAGCACCTGGGATGCTATGCCTTCAACTGGCTGTATAACTTTAGTCACTCACATTATCAGAAGATTTTTGTGGGTTTTCAAGTCTGAGTCCAACAGATGTAAGCCATTACTGCACTGATTACCCCTCATCACACACACACACACACACACACACACACACACACACCACACACACACACACACACACACACACACACACACACACACACACACACACACACACGTACGTCCATTTGAGATAAGTTAGTGAGACAACCCGGTATACTATACATGCAAACTAGAGTGTCTGTACGTTTATTTCCTCATCATTTTGGGCATTTTATTTTGTGGGTGGTAAGCATGAAACAGAGGTGGCTATTATTTCCCTTTGAGAAGCAAAATGAACTCTCTTCCATGGATTAAATCATCTTATTGTGTGTCTTTATGAAGTATTCAGTTCATCACTTGACACCAAAATTTGTCACATCTTTTTTTTTTAATATACTCATAGGTAAGCTTTTATGCCGTGTGTCATTTATCATAAAATGTGTATATATTAATATTATAATATTATTATAATATATATTAATATTATAAATATTAATTAATATTTTGGTCAACTCATGTAAAATAATTTGGCATAGACATTGTAAATAGTTTAGAATATATATAGGAAATATATTTATACTAAGTGGGAAGGGGGGGTCATCACAGAAATTCTGCAATAATGGATTGTTGTTTTTTCTATGAAGCATCAGTTTTGTAAAATGCAGCCTTCGACTTTCAAAAACAATTTCTCCCAAAGTCACCACATGCAGTTTGTTAAATGTTCCACATACATGAATGTAAAGACAATTTTTATAGCCGAAGAGAATTTGTCAGTACCAGAAAGATCAGCCTGGAAACATTTACAAGTTATTGTTTTGTTGGCATTTGAGTTATGTAATCCTTTATTCACAAAACGTATTATTTCCCATGCAAATACCTTACTACTATATTAGAAGTATTATTCTAAAGTACACTGTACTGCTTTTTATGCAGTTTGGTGGCTCACCTGGAAAGCATTGGCCTCATAGTTCTGAGATCCCGGGTTCAATCCTGGCCCTGCCTGTGTGGAGTTTGCATGTTATCCCTGTGCCTGTGTGGGTTTTCTCCGGAAACTCAAGTTTCCTCGCACATCCCAAAAACATGCAACATTAATTGGACACTCTAAATTGTTCCTAAGTGTGATTGTGAGTGCAACTGTAGTCTATCCCAATGTGCCCTGTGATTGGCTGGCAACCAGTTCAGGGTGTACCCTGCCTCCTGCCCTTTTGATTCTGGGATAGGCTCCACCATTCCTGCGGCCCTTGTGAGGATAAGCATCTAAGGAAATGGATGTATTGCTTTTCATCCGTATTTTTTCAGTATTGTCGAGCATTCAGTTTGACACAACTTTATTCCCCAGTAAAGACTGTAATAGGTAAAAGGTTTACAATGTTGTAAGTTGTCACAATATTTTGTATTAGTTTTGTACAATATTTGGACATCAAATTTTTATTCAAATCTAATACAAACAAGTTTCAACACTGTGCAAGATGCCAAATGTAATGTAGCAACAATATTTGGCACAGGGACATAAAATAGAGATAGAGGTGTCCAGAGGGTCCAATTGCCTAAAATCCCTTTTTCAGTGGTTTCTCCAGTAAAGTTTAACCCAAATTTGAAAAAATGTGTTCTAGTATCATGAATGTTTTAAAATGATATTCTCGTTTTCTGCCTGTGTGCTTTTTCACACTGGGATACGGTTGGCTTGTGTCCTCATTGACTTCGGGGTGACTGAGAGTGAAAACGGTCTTTGAGGGCGATTGTGGCGGGAGATGAAGCAAATAAAAGAGGTGCGCAGGGATGGAGCAAGCAAAAGTACACCAATGACCCTTGGCTGAGCTTTCCCACCCACAACTTTGCACCGGGCGGAAATGGGGGAGGCTGGGGGATCACTCACAAAGACTGAACGAGCACTGACAAAAACAGCGCGAGATGCAAGGGCACGGGGGAGTTTGAGTTCAGGGGCGGGGAGGGGGCTGAAAAACGGTAGAAAAAGACAGATGGCGCAAGAACAATTTGGGGTTTGGGTTGACTAAAACATGACATAAGCAATTAAGACTGCACATCACCTCACAAGGTTAGTAACAAAAGGGTTGAGGAGTGTACTTCCTGAAAGCATGTATATGTAAGAACCGCAAATCTTTTTTTTTTTTAAATCACTGCCTCCGGTTGGCTGATTTAATATTTCAGGTGCCACTATGAACTTTCTAAAAATGGTCCAAAGTTGGGGAACAGCTCTGTGAGAGCGTTCCCAAAGTGGGACAGTGGAAAAGATGAGATCATTATCCCAAACTATATCTCCACCTTTTCCTTTTGTTTAGTCATTTTGCGTCCATGATCCACAGAGATAAAAGCTTCAAGCGACTTTGATTATATGTGCGTCCTACTTATGTTGAACCCCTGACCATCTTTTGCACTTTCAGCATGGGTTAAGGGGTGTACAGTATTTGTGCTTGCTGGGTTCACTGCATGTGCCGTGTACACAGATCGGCACATGCTGTATATTTTCAAGTGTCACACGTTTCTTTTTCTGCAATTTCTTGTTAGCAGGTCCTTGAGTTCTTCTGTGAGTTCTTTATCCGCCACCTGTGAGATAAAATAATGCTTCAGAGCTGACTGATTGTTTACTAGGTCAAAATGTACTACACTAATATTGCTATAGTTATTTCTTTTAATTATTCTTAGACAGTTAACCACCTGACGAGGACACTCCTGGCAGGAAATTCACCAATAAGTCCTTCTTCCACACACTACCCAACTTAAGTTATGGTTTCATATAAAAACAAAACACCAAATACATACTTACATTTATGAACGTTAAATAAGATACACAGAAATGGCAATGTCAATTAGTGTAACAATAAGGATATTAATCATGACCTCACCCCACCAAAAAAAAAAAAAAATCCACATTGCATTGTGGGAATCATGCAGATTGTACGCTTGTTTTCATGAGCATTAGCAGCTCGGTTTTTGAGCGACCACACAAATAAATGCAAAGTGGACTTTGGGCTTCCTGGTATTTCCAGTCTGGTTTTGTCAGTGTTTTCTCAAGAATCAGTCTTGTATTTCTGTTTTTTTTTTTTTTTAAATTCACTTCATATAGCGATCAATCTGCAAACAGGTACTGTAGCATCTATGTGACAGGAAACTACATTCTCAAATGTTCTTTGTCCTTTTCTTCTTCCCCTCTTTTTGATGGAATATTTTGATGCAATGGTCCCAGTGTTCGGCAGCATGGTGGATCAGCTGGTAAAGCATTGGCCTCACAGTTCTGAGGACCAGGGTTCAATCTCGGCCTCGCCTGTGTGGAGTTTGCATGTTCTCCCCGTGCCTGTGTGTGTTTTCTCCGGGCACTCCGGTTTCCTCCCACATCCCCAAAAATGTGCCACATTAGATCTAAATACATTTGAGAAAACTGCATAAACCCAACCTGTAACTTGACAGCTGTTTTGTTGCTTTTTCAGCCTGTACAGTCATAAAATATTTAAAAGATGGTGGTAGTGCTTCATTTTTCATCGGAGCTACATGAATGGAAGAAAATTTAGAAATCTTTCAAATTACATTACTGATTGAATTTAAGATTTTTTTTTTTAAATGACAACCACTTTGATGTCTTTTTTTTCTAAGAGTGATTGTTCTAGATCACTTGGGAGGCCTGAATAGACCATGATTAGTCTTTCTGATGGCGTACACAATATTCAAATTTGCTGTTGTATTTTTGATACCAGCTTCTACACGCACCACCTCCCAAACTGAATGCTGTTTTTATACGTATTTCATGGTTGGGCACTCTACTTTCCTATCACCCTCTCTCTTCCCTTCCTCACTGTCTGCAAATATTTGAAGCATCAAAGTCATTGAATGAATTTCCCTTCTTGGAATGGACGGCAGGTTGGCAGGCGCACCATTGCTGTAGCCTTCATCCGACCTTTGTCTAGCAGAGCACGGGTTGTTGGGTTTGGGGTGACACTTCCAAAGTGCATTGGAAATGGTTCCCCTTGTAAAAGAGCGTGCACTTTTGTCAAGTTATTCTGACATCATCATACAATCTGGAGGCAACTGCCATATTGCGCTCACCTTCAAAGTCCTTTTCACACAATTTCTTTGTGACAGTACTTCACGTACCTTTAGATTGTTCTGAAAGACAGGAAGTCTTCTTTGATAATTACTATTTTTAAAGAATTTGCCCATTTTTAATAGGATAACGAATTTTCCATAGACACTATGAAAGCACAGTGAGCGTATCATGGTCTACATCAGGGCTCGGGAACCTATGGCTCACGAGCCATACCTGGCTCTTTTGGTGGTTCCATATGGCTCACGGAGCCCTCATAATGACATAATGTACATGTGATTTCTGTCGTACAAAGAAAGTTTGTCCTCGTGGGGTTTCCGTCGTTCGGTGTGGGAGGCAACGCAAATGACGCAGAGACAGTTTAGCCTAGTGGGTTGCCGTAGTTTTTGCGTGGTAGTCAATGTCCAGAGGTGCACAAGGGTCTAACTTTCATCGTGTCAGAACAACTAATTATGGAAACTCTTTTGACAAAGGTCGCTCAAAGGAAAAAATATGAGGAGTCCCGAAGTTTTCAACAAGACTGGACAGCCTTTGTGGAGATGGAGGGTTCTGCTGTGTGTTTAAATTTCACAGATGGGGAGTATGCCAAAGCATTCATACTCAATGTTGCCAATCAACATTTTGCCAAGTTTGCATGAAGACAAGATAATCAAACAAATAAAAGACATGCCTTTGTCGGCTAGAACTGTTCATCACCCTACCCGCATGATGGAAAATCAAATTAAATTACGTTCACGATTAACAGATGGAAATCTCAACACCTGTGTGAAGCTTAATCTGACAATGTATAAAACAGACGATCAAGCTATTGGCAAAACCAGAAATCACCTGAAGTCGCATTAATGGTAAGAAGTGCTTTTGTCATGATTGGTTAGCAACATCATAATGTTATTTAAAAGAATTCAGAGACTTTATTGTACTCTAAAATTGTTAGGTCTACATAAATGCGCAAATACACATGTATTTAGTTTTTTTAATATTGCATGGCTCTTTACGTTTTAAAATATTTGGCATTTATGGCTCTGAGTCGAAAAGGTTCCCGACCCCTGGTCTACATAGTAGTTTTGCCTTCATTCCCCACTGTTCATGAGCTATACAGTCCAGGAAGGTCAGTCATTATGGAATCAGAACACATGTAATAAGTGTCTGAAAAGATTAAAATGGAGACATAAAGACATTTGGTGTTTTCGTGCAGTAATTTTACCAATCAATGATGTTGCTGTACTATGGTGTTTCTGCTTCATGTGAGCCACTGCACAATCTGAGGTGAGGCTTGCTGCTTGGTGTCACACATCTCGACCAATCAATCCATTTTCTGAGCTTCCTATCCTAAGAAGGGTCCCGGTAGGGCGACAGCCTATCTCAGGCAGGAGGCGGGGTACACCCTGAACTGGTTGCTAGCCAATTGCAGGGAAAAATGAAATACATGTTAGCAATTTTAATGATAAAATCATAGACATTATTGAAAAAAGAAAATGCACACCAGAAAACTAAAATGAAAAATAATTTTAGGTAATTACTATTTGTGTGGGTGCCACCATGGCCTACTGGTTAGCACATTTACCTTGCAGTTCTGAGAACTAGGTTTCAGATCCCAGACCAGCCTATGCAGAGTTTGCATGCCTATGTGTTTTTTTTTTTGCTCCCACATGCCCAAAACATGCGTGGAAGGTTGATTGAATACTCTAAATTGTCCGTAGGTCTGAATGTTTGTTTCTTTTCATGTGCGCAGCGATTGGCTGGCGACAAATTCAAAGTGTACTCCACCTCTCACCCAAAGATAGATGGGATAGTCTCCAGCACGCCCATGATCCTCGTGAGGATAAGCGGCTCAGAAGATTAATTTATAGGTTTTTCTTTTCCTGGGGAAAATGGAGGGTCAAACGTTTTTATAAAAGCATTATAAACAAAAGGTTCCTGAGAGTGAAAAGCGAGAGTGTGAGACAAGAGGAGGGAAAAAGGCCTTTGAATCTGTGATCGATGAGGTGGCTTTATTTTACTTCAAAGTCCTCTGGAGCTGTTCAGGCCAAGTTTTGGCCCTCTATTTGCTCTTTCAGTGGTTTAAGTGAAGCACATGATACGCCTCAGACCTTGCTGGAAACCTCCCCCTGCTGTTGCTAACAAAAAAGATCCAAACAATGATACTTTCTCTTCGAACGGCGCAATATGTCAATGGCTACTTTCCCCCATTTGTTACATTTGCCCCTATTCCTTCTTTTTGGCATTCATTTTTAATGGGCCGCCTTGTTTTGCGCCCTCCACCCCAGTGGTCCCAGGCAAATCTGGAAAGCTGCAATTCTTTTCGCCTTTTGTGAAGGGAAGCGTGCTAAGAATATATGGAAACTCAAATCAGAGGTCATGTAAATGCAGGCTTTGTAATTGTGTCAGTTGTCTTTTGCTGCATTTGAGTGATGTGGAACATTTTGACCCAATCACGCAGATAACTAAGTGAACCAAGGAAACAACTTTTGGTTGTACTATCAAAAGCAAACTCTTTAGAGGTGTGAGAAAAATATAGCTAAAAATACATCTTAAACAAACCTAATGCATCACACTGCTGACAAGGTTTTGCTGCTTTCGTAAATTACTGCAACACTTGACTGTCCAATACTGTAGGTGTCACAGGAGTCGGACTGCCAAAACTGAACTCTGCTCAAGCATCTTCAAGTATGACACTGAGTGCCTAAATGTTGGCCCGACTTGTACAGCTTCGCACCCTTACAAGCTGTTCTTTCATATGATGACTAAAACACTTTCACATGTTCACAACTTTGAATTCAATGTTTCTACAAATCAAATAACTACTTGCTTATGTACATGTTACATAGTCAAAAAAAAAGTACCAGTAAATATAGTGCACTGTAATTGACAACTTAAAGTCGCACCAGAGTAACGTGGGTTCCTCTTCCCATGGGCTCGCCACCAGTGGGAGGGGCCTAAGGGTTGGCCAAATGGGGGGACCTTGAAGATCCGATCCTCAGATACATAAGCTTGTTCTGAAGCTGGCTCTAGAGACGTGGAATGTCACCTTTCTGGCAGGGAATGTGCTCAAGCTAGTGTGTGAGGTTGAGAAATTCCGACTAGATATAGTCAAGCTTGCCTCCACACACGGCTTGGGCTCTGGTACCAATCCTCTTAGAGGGCTTTGACTCTTTTCCGCTCTGGGGTTGCCCAGAGTCCCACAGTGACCACCACCGAGCAGTGTGGGTATACTTATTGGACCACAGCTCGGGGCCTGTATGTTGGGGTTTGCCCCATGGACAGCCTCCGCCTTTGGGTAGGGGATTGGTCCTTATTGTGGTTTGTGCCAATGTACCAAACAGCAGTTCAGAGTACCGAGCCTCTTTGGAGTCCTTAGAGGGGGTGCTTGAGAGTAGTCCCGCTGGGGACTCCATTATTCTGCTGAGGAACTTCACTGCTCACGTGGGCAATGATAATGAGAAATGGAAGGCCGTTATTGGGAGGACTCCCCGATTACAACCCGAGTGCTGTTATTGGACAGTCCAACCTAGCTGACCCAAATGTATCATGAGGGTCTGCTGGGAACTTCTGTCAGAATCCCCTGTCGGAAGGAGGTCAACTCCCTCTTCTGACAGAAATTTGCTCATGTTACGGAGGAGGTAGGGGTCGTACTGGAGAGGAGAGTCCATCGGAAGTCGAATTTCAGATTCAGATGGAGCAGTGCGGTTTTTGTACCGGCCTTGGAACAGTGGACCAGCACTACAGCCTCAGCAGGGTCCTTGAGGGTGCATGGGAATTCGCCCAACCAATTTACATATGTTTGTGGTCTGGGAGAATGCATTTATCGGTGTCCCTTGGGGAGTCCTGTGGGCTGTGCTTCGGGATCATGGGGCATCCAACCCTCTGATATGGGCTTTTTGGTCCTTGTACAACTGGTGTCAGAGTGTGCTCCGCATCGCTGGCAATAATTCAGTCTCGTTTTTGGCAATGTTCCCTCTAAGCTGCACACGTGTGCAATTGCGCACTGCTAATGTGATCTCTGCACACAGACATTCTGCATTGCGCGTACACACACACACACACACACACACAAACAAATCAAACCCAAATTGAATGTGTAACATACAACTATTCAGTTTGTGCCATTTTGAAAAGTGATTCACTGAGTGAGGGATGACTGGCTACTACATCTAATGGCTCAACCCACATAAGTACTGTAATTCCCTCGTTAATGAGGAATGGGGAAAAGGAGTCACCACAGGGTTCTTTTAGCCGCTTTTTATTGAACACTTCGGCAGCACATCAAGCTATCTCTAACAACAAGGTGATGCTTGGCCACACTTCCTCCTTTCCCTGTTTTACCTTACGCCGGTCCCCTACTCTCTTAAAGGGGTACACTCCTCATTACAGATTCTGTGTTACAGTACTTACGCAGCCCATCAATGTGGTTTACAATAACAGCGTCCTTACGCGCCACGCACCACTGCTGCTGAAAGGTCAAGTGTCATCCCTAAAAACATTCTAAAATAGATATTGTAATGAAAAATACATATAACATTATACACTTCAATGTCGATATGAAAAAATAAATATGAGAGGAGAGCTCGTCATCCATGCGCAAAGTTGCGGAAGTGTCATTTGACAACCAAGTGGTTGCCATATTGCCTGCATTTCCTGCCCGTGACATTCACCATGGAAAACACGCTGTGCCACCTACTGTGGGAGACGAACACGCCCCTTCTGACACGGAAGCTCTTTTCGGAGAAGAGACATCCCACAACAGAGTGAAGTTACCGGTGCAATATTACCCTATTGTTTCGAGCCATATTTAGATGATGTGTGGCTTACAGCCAAACTGCCTCCCTGTCTGATCCACTTCTGCCTTGGAGATGAGCCATCGTGGCCCAGTGCCGTGACGAGCCACTCCCGGCCGACAAGGGGTGGCTCATTTTCGGTGCTGGGCCACTACGAACTGCTTTGCGGCATTGTCGCAAGCGGCTGAGTGCGCCATTGCTGGCAGTGTTGTTCATTGCCGTCGCCATCCGCGGTATTGTCCATAACCGCTGCAGTACGCGATGAATAACACCGCCGAGCTCAGCTGCTTTACGGTGTTGTCGTCGCATGCGACTGAGTGTGCCATTGTCGACAGCGTTGTTCATAGCCGCCGCCGTCTGCGAGTCTGACGCGGCAGCCTTCGCTGGTGAGCCGAAGGGGCAGCCGTCTGACACGCACATCGACACATTTAACACCACTGTCATACGTACAGGGATCTTTTGTTACGTTACGAGAGGCGAATTATGTGGTCTGCCCCAAACTATTATTTTTTTTAGTAGCTGTATACACACCTACCTGTCATTTGCGACCCACGGAGCTCTCGTCCTTTCCACCTGTGCAATCCATTTTTCATGACGAACCTTGTCTCTCGGAAACTTATGAAGGGTAAATCCATCCTCCCAAGTGTTCGAGCAATATCCAGCAAGGCAATAAGCCAGCATTTTGGCCAACGCGAAGGAACAACGAGCTACCTTCTCACATGTAAAACTAATAGAAACAAACGAGTCCGTTGGAGGGCGCTCCTGCCCCGTACGCCACTTCCTGCTTCTTTTCGAAAACAAATCCCTCGAGAGGAATTTCATGGCGGGAGTTACAAAAAGCCATATACTCAAAAGCATGTTTTGTGGTGAAAAAACGCATGGGTCCATAGCGGCTGCCGTTTTTTCATTAATAACATACTAAAAATCATCAACTTCATGACACTTAACCTTTAAGTTAGCAAAGCGATCTGGGCAATGTAGAGCGAAGACGAGCTAAACACACTGCTTATGGTTATTCTCGAACATAATGGCGGAAGTTAAAAAAAGTGTTTTTTTTTAAGAAGCAATGACTGGTGGATTATGTGAAAATAGAAGAAAAAAATGGTGAAACTGGACGTGATTTTCTCTTTTTCAAGTGAGAGAGGTCTGGTCTGAAAAATGCATTGTGAAGTCAAAGTAGAAAGTGCAGGAAAAGACAGTGTCATTAAAAACATACCTTGACACACCTTCATCAAGAATGAAAGCTAATTCTGTATATTTTATGACACGCCCACTTAGTGCAGCAGCTTGAGGGTGGCCCTAATTTTTGATGATTTCAGAGCCTGATTTTACATATATGGGGATTTCTTTTTAAAATCATACCATTCTGGCAGATTTTTAAAAGCACAAGACAGTTCACGGGACATTTTTTTCGACTACGTTTAGCGAATTTATAATAGTTTGTATCGAACTATTGAAAAAGACAAGTAGGTTGTTGCTGTTTAAATATTTACTGTTAGTCACTATTAGAGGCAGGTGTTACAGTAAATGCTTGTCTGCACATGTGTAAGGGAACACTAACACCTTGATCTCTCACTTCCTCTTATTTGTTTGAATCAGATTAGTCACTAAAGAGGATGTCCGTCTTGGTTTGTACTTTGGTGATTCACTTTTACAGGCACTATTCAGTTCTCAGTCGCCTCCAATAAGGGCAAACCTGTGATGATGAAAGTGGGCGACACAATCTAATGTAAATTTGGATGTAAGCTTACTGTATATACTATAGCTGCATATCAAGAATGTAATTATTCACAATGACTAATGTCATTAGTGATGTGTTGCTAGAATTAAATTACAGTTTCTAAAATGTTTTCTGCTTGTTTTTCATTTGTCACATCAATCTTTTCATCCTTAAATTACATAATAGTCACATGGATTTAGGGAGTGTGTGTGTGTGTATGTGTGTGGGGGGTGCACGCGGACGCACGCACGCGCATGTGTGTGTGCGTGTGTGCGCGTGTGCTGACATGTTTTGTGTCAGTGCCTGTGCATGTGTGTAATTGTACATGTGTGTGCTTGCATGCTTGTGTGTGTTTGAATATGTGTGTTCTCTTTAGATGACATCATCTCAGGTGCTTTCAGGGGCAAATTTCACACTAAAAGGCTTTATGGGGAGATACTAACTTCCCTGGCAACCTTATCCACTGAGAAGTGGTGCTGTCATCTAATAAGATCCTGACTCAAAGAACATACTCCATTCCACCCTAAATATATATGGCCTGTGATTTCATGTATCACTACGGATGCACCATGAACACACCAAAAATCATGTAAACATTTAACTCCAGTTTTAACATGTGATAAGTAATTATTCATGAAATTAAGTAATATTAATATTTGACCATTTCCATTCTCTATGTGTACATGTGTACTCAGATAGTTCTTTACTGTTTTATAAATCAAGGTTGCAGTTAATATTATTCCCCTAAATGTGGAAAAAAAGAAGTCATTCTGAAGTAGAATGTGACCTGAATTAAATTTTACTAATCTATTTGGAAGGTCTTCTCAAATGTGTGATGAGGGATGGAATGTAGTCTGTTGTATTTAAAACGATAGTGTGACTCAAATATAGTTTACCATTGATGCAGTAGTTGAGTGCAGTTTAAATGTGAAGTGAGTTATTGGGAAAAAAATACAGCATTTGTCATATATGTTATACCTCTCTGGATGTTCTGACAATTAAAAAAAAAAAATAAAATTAAAAAAAAAAAAAATATATATATATATATTTTTTTAAACTTGCCCTTCTCCAACCTCATCTAATACCTCTAGTTTATTTTATTTATCATCATTCATTTCAAAAGTCTCTGCAATGGGAGAATTGTCCAATTAGACACCATGCAGACTGGAAACGTGATTCGCGAGTGTATCAATCTTTTTCTCCCGTCAGCACATTTAGGCCAGAGGGAAGCTCAAGGGGACAGTTGCAAAGACAGAGGCTTTTGATGGTTATCCCTTCACGTGTAGCACTCAGCGACAGCCAAACCGCAAACTAGTTCAGCAAAATAGCATCTCTAGCTAACGATACAGTAACTGCTGTAGTATTATGACAAGCTGATAGTCATAGCTTGTGTAATGGACTGACTTTGTAATCAGTGCTATTAGCAGCTTGGAAAAGCACAGGAGATTTGTTCTGCTCTGTAAATGCAACAGTGTGGCTTTGAAATTAGGTACTCTGTAAAAACAATAACAAAGTCCTGGTGGGCTAATTTACTGCGATTATCAATAACACTTCAGCAGCTCAAAGTTGTACTCGTAATATAGATAAATAAACAGCCGCATACAGCGGGTAAGAGAACAAGCCAGTGAAGGGTTTATATTTATGATAAACGTGCTAAGGTACATTCATCAATTGCACTCTTATTCGGTGATAATGTTGTGCATCACGATTATGATTAGAAGAAAAAGTGAGTGAAGCTAACTCGGGCCATTAAAAGAGACATTGCTGCAAACTCTGTTTTGCTTTGTTAAACCTCATAAGAAACTCCAGACAAGTACTTTTCCTGGAATGCTGTGCAGTGACTACATTTTTATTTATTCCTACCCAATTGATGGTATATTTCTAACATTCATTTCCCTGAAGTACTTCAGGTGAACGATAACAGAGGGACTGCCTTGAGACTGTCTGACATTGTGATCCAAGATGACAAAACAAATTCCCAAAATATCTGGCTTTCAAATATATTATTACATCATGTATTCGTTTTCCCATTTTTTTTCATTTTCGTTTTTTTTAATTAAAAAAAAAACTTGTTGTTGATCATTATGCCCAAACTTGCCTATTAGCTTGAACCATGACCATATGGCTCACAAAATCAGTGAAATGCTTGAATGTGAAAAAGGAAGAGTGCAACCCAGGCTACATCTTAAACTCTCAATTTTCCTTTGTTCTTTTCCTTATAAACAAACCAAGAACATCCATTTATCAATTTTCTTAGCTGCTTATCCTCACGCTGGTCACAGGGAGTTCTGGAGACTATCCCAGCTGTCAACGGGCAGGAAGCGGGGTATAACCTGAACTGGGTGTCGCAGGGCACATGGAGACAGACAACAGCCGCTGCCACAATCACCTCAAGGGGCAATTTGTTTTTGGGATCTGGGAAGAAACCGAAGTACCTGGAGAAAACCCACGCAGACACAGGGAGAACATGCAAACGCCACAGAGGTGGGTCCAGGATTTGAACTCCAGTCCTCAGAGCTGTGAGACCAATGCTCTGCAGTTGCTCCACTGTGCCACCTCAGTGATGAAATATATCAATGAATTCCAATGATTTATTTACGGAGTGAGAACTCATTACAAGCTTCTTCTTTTAATATATAGTATAGCATTGATAGAACATGGTATTTATAAGAAGGGTACCATCGCAACTGCTCAAAGCATCATCCATCCATCAACTGACCTCTGCTCTTACATCATCCCGACGTCCACGACGAAATAGTAGATGCCCAAGTAGGCTTTCATCTGGCTTCTTTCGAAGCAGAAGTCCTACTTGAAGTCTTTCCACATGATCACCTACATCCAGAGATCACAATCCATTTTTCTTATTCTAATTTTCATCCCAGCAGCTTCACACTCAGATAGCGCCTACTCAGTAACATTGAAAGGTACAAATTGGTGAAGCCATCAGCATCACATTGTCTACAAATAGAGTAGAGATCATTCGCAGGCCACCAGATCCAAACTCCATGTCTTGGCAAAGCCGAGCAATTCTGTCTATAAAGCTAATGAACGCTACCTTACTTTGTGCAATTGGAAGGGAATTCATCTGTGTCCCCCACAGATGTCTCGGACGGATACTCAGTGTGGGGCCTGTTACTGAGATTCGTTCCTGTATAAACAGACATTTTCTCTACGTGTTTGCAAATGCTCCGGGCCAAGACTGGGGAAAATAATCAATTCAATAGAAATATGCATTTTTGACTTCGAGCAACAGCTTTTACAGCTGGTGTGTGTGAGAGTGGTGACCTACCCTTTTTTCAATCATTGAATTATTTGGTGGAACATCTCATCTTATCAAGCAACCTTCACCTTGTGAACTAAGACAAACTACAAAGTAAGACCGTCATTGGACAGGCAGTGTCATCCATCCATCCATCCATCCATCCATCCATCCATCCATCCATCCATCCATCCATCCATCCATCCATCCATCCATCCCTTTTCTTAGCCGCTTATCCTCACAAGGGTCACGGGAGTGGTGGAGCCTATCCCAGCTGTCAACGGGAAGGAGGCAGGGTACACCCTGAACTTGTTGCTAGCCAATCGCAGGGTATATAGAGACAAACAGACACACTCACAATTACACCTAGGGGCAATTTCGAGTGTCCAATCAATGTTGCATGTTTTTGGAATGTGGGAGGAAACCGGAGTGCCTGGAGAAAACCCACACAGGCACGGGGAGAACATACAAACTCCACACAAGCGGGTCCGGGATTGAACCCGGGACCTCAGAACTGTAAAGGTACAATGTTCGTTATATTTTTTCCCCCAAAGTAATTTTCTTGCCAAGTAGTTAAAAAGGATTCTTCTGTTGCGTTTCATCGGGCAAGTAGGAAGTTTCTTACAATAAACATGATGCGAGTTAACTTCAATGTCATGCTGCTATAACTCGTTATTGCTGGAACTTTCTGTTTCTTTCTGTTGCTCTCCTAAGTCTTAAACGTGTCATAAAAGCCTCCCAGTCAACATCTCTGACTCCATTTTAAAATAGATAATTCCTCTTTCTTTTGATTTCATGTTGGATCATTATTTGCTGAGTCATACCTGCATTCACTATGCTGTTTAAGAGTTCCTGGAGAAGTTGAAGAGCAAATGAGGCCAACAATACATCTCCAGACGTGGGCATAGTCGTCTTGTACTGACATATTGAAGAGTCATTTGTCCTCTCATTCTCAACCCATATTGAGATTGATGTTGAGCCACGACTGAGATGTTAATTTGAAAGTGCTAAAGGGAGGATAGCATTTTGACATTGGCCACCGTTTCTGCGGAACTGCAGGGCTAATACATCACTATAATCCGTGGGAGTGTGATCCTATATAACTACATTCAACAGTATGATGTCACCGATCGCACAAGGGGATTTCACAAGGGCATCTGTGTCATTTCCATACCGACGTGGAAAACTCTGTTCATCTTTGCTTTGCTAGTCCATGACCAAGCACTTAAAAGCCCGGGATGTGACCAAGAGGAGCCGAACTTCGATACCATCAACATTGAGGCAGGAACCCTACCTGTCACTTGCAAATTTAATCACTGTCGTACTTTACTGTGCCATGATTTTCCAGACATATTACGTCATCATATTTGGAGGTAGGTGGGTGTTTGGTACAAATAAAACAATATTCCTTGACAACCAAAAATGAACGCACAGGTCGTCTACTGTAAGTGTATAACCTTCTGCTCTGGGAACATGTTCAATAAGCCTTGTGGAACATTGCGAGACATGCAATTTTGACGATACCTCAGATTTACACACTGGAAATCACTACATAACACCAAAGAAATGAAAAGACAAATATGAAATCACGTTTCCTTGTTTACAATCATTTGAATAAGCAAGGATACAATTATTAAAAACTACAATTTAGCCTGAAACTGCATAGTAAATTATGAATTATTTACATAGCTTTGCAGGAGTTAAACATGAGGACAAAGTTTTCTTGGCCGGGGAGGGAGCTGTTCTTCAGCACCTGAGTCTTGTGCAATCTAGTTAATTTCTCACACTCATATTTATTTTAATGTCTCTTGGTACTTGGTAAGTGTCTTTGTTACTTTGCCATCAAATAAAAGTCCAATCAACAAGTCAAAGTGGTCTTTTATTGGCACTCAGATATTCACTTAAAATACAAAACGATTTATTTTTCTTTTCTGTTCTCTATCTCCCTTCATTTTTAAGTCTTTTTCTGTTACTTTAAACGCATCCATTAAATGTATAAACCTTGAACTCTGTTGGCCATTTACATAAAGTGCGTCACAAATTAGTTTAGTCACAGTTAGGCAACTATGACTTGGCTGCCTTTGTTTTGAAAGGGCAGCTCCCAAATAATATCAAAGTCAGTTTGGGTGGGACTCGGACGTTAAGATGAGATTCCTCCGACCTCTGCCCTCTGAGTCACTCACAAGTGTGTATTGTCAATATTTGAGGACCCAAGTGAACTTCAGCGCCGTATTTATCTACTGAAAAGAGAAAGCTTTCGGTAAATGACTGGTAGTTCATGTAATGTCTTTCTAGTGTGGCCAACCCCTGAGAAAGCGAGAAATAAATCTTGTTGTCTAAGAGCAAATCCATCAGATTTTTGGTCACCTCTGTTATTATGCTCACCGAATCCTCTCACTTAACTTTATTTTCCTCCAGTGGACAGGCATTAACATCGTTTGTAAGTTAAGAACTAACTTACTCTGGCTCTGGATTTGGCTTAAGCAAGACTCATCATACAAAAAAATAAAATATGAAAAACAATTCCCACTCACAGTTGTTTTGAAAACTACTTTCCCTGCGTTAGGTTTTAATCTTTTGATTTGAATTGCCCACTTTGAGGTGGAGACTCTTTTCATGTATAACTTGGCAGTGGTTCCTTTAGATCAAACTGCTGCTGGAGTCAAAATACTGACATCATCAAACTAAATGTGTTTAAATAGATTTTGGGGAGAAGGGGATAAGGAAAAAGCTCATGGCCGACTTCTTTAGTTTCCAATTACTGCTTTAAAAAAAACCGCCTCAATAGATGAACAGATAATACAAATGTACTTTGATCATACCCCACTCCAACATATAATTCACTTATAGTGTTTTTTTGTTGTTGTTGTTTTTTTTTTTTTTGGTAAGGCAGTTATCATTCATTCTAAAGACGCTACACAAAGGCAGTATAGTAATGGAATTAGCATTCAGTGTGCTTCAGAGGACAAACGCAACCACGTTAACGACCGCCTGATTCTGTCACAATTAGATCCCACATGATAAATGACAAGAGGCAATCCTTTGAACACAATCCGCTCCTGAATGCTGGCTGACCTCTGATTTTGCCAAAGTAAAACAAATAAAAATGGCGCCACAGTGGTAGCATATCCGCCTCCCGGTCCTGAACTCATGGGTTCAAATCCAGGTTTCTGCCTTCCTGTGTGGAGTTTCCATTCTCTCCTCATACCTGTATGGGTTTTCTGCTACATGTCTGTAGGTGTGCATGACAGTATTTATGGCGGTTTGCTATGTTTGCAATAAATTCCATCCCCAGTTCAACAGTCGTCATCATTTTTTTTCCTCTGAAAAAAAATTACCGTCCGGTGGCACGCATGCAAGTATATGCACACGCACACACGTGAAAACACAAAGGGAGTATTTTAGATACTCATGAAATGATATTACCGTTTCATAGGATGCTTGTGTAAGGGAATCTTCCGTAACGTCATTTATGAAGGTGGTTTCACTTCTGGGGTTTTGTGATGCAAATTCTGATTTGTATGACTACAATTCAATTTAAGGGCTCCCCTTATTTTGCTCTTCTTTTAAAAATCTATGTATTTCTTTACTGAAGAAACTGCTGATATGACAGAATATGCACTATTTGTGTGGTATTGGTATTCATCATCTTATGGTTTCTGGTATGAGAGTATTAAAACACCCCCAATGGCTGCTAGCCCTCCTCCAAGGATGCTGATTGTTCTTTAAAAAATTCTGACCGCCCACAATTGCATCATGGACGATGGACTTATGATATTTCCGTAATGACATGAATGCAGGCGTGATGGTAAGGGAGTAGTAAGCACATTCTGCTCGTAGTTCATGCCTTCCAGCGTGATATTTGCATGTTCTCCCATGATTCCATGTTTTTTTTTTCTTGACGTACCGGCTTGCTTCCATGTTCCCAAATCCTTGACGTTGTCACCACCCATCAGACGGGAGTAGGACCCAAATGCAAGGCTCGGACGATGCAAGGTAGTTCGGGGAGAAACGTTTATTATTCCGTGGTCGGGGATCGGGCAGGCAGTCAGGTGCAGCAGCGGTAGTTGGGACGTCGGGCGAAGAGAGCAGGTGAGCGGGCAGGCAGGAGTCGGTACACAGGAGAACGATCAAGGCAGGCAGAAGTATCAAAGGAGTCAGGCTTACAAGGTTGGTCGGAGAACGCGCGAATGTCGGTACACACAGGTTGTCGATCAGGGATATGAGAGTGCTGGAACGGGACATGAAGCTCAACGAACTGGCCCGGCCAGTCGTCATCGGGGTCATATAAATACACAGGATAATCAGCCCAGATGAGGTGCAGGTGTGCGCCTCCCAATCAGCGCAACCGCGCGGGCACCCGCACAGCCCGGGCTGGAGCGGCAGGATCATGACAGACATTAGATTTAGTGAAAACTCAAAATTTCTAAAGGTGTTAATGGGAGGTTGAACTGTTTATCTAAATGTGTCCTGGAGTTGCCTGCCAACCGATCCTTGGGGTAGACCACATCTTGACCAAATTCACCTGGGATAGGCTCCAGTTCACCTGTCACCAGATGTGGGTAGTAACAAATTGCATGGACACAGTTACATTTATTCAAGTAACATTTTCAATAAACTGTACTTGTCAAAGCACGATTAATCCACCCTGCTTTTTACTTTTATCCGAGTGTTTATGTGAAGAAGGATCGATACTTCTCTTCAGTTACAATGATCAACATGCCCCGCTACTTTTTATTTGTCCATCTTTACAGTATGTGTGCGCATCTATTTTTAGACTCCATCTTCAACTTCTGCATAGGGTGTCAATACATCAATCAAACACGATTACTGCTATTTGACTCAAATTCACCAATTATGTGACAAGGCGGTCGGTCACATGACTACGGAGTAGCTTTCGCAATCCAATGAAAATAACTCATTTGCGCAAACTCTAAAAAACCAACAGCGTTGTCATGCAGCTCTTAAATTGTGACTGCCTAAACTTAGATATTTCAGCCCACTTTTATCTTGAAAAGGCACCTCGTGGTAAATTGCAGATTGTTCTAATGTTGTTTTGGCAGTGGATATGGCAACATTTACTCAATTCTATAGAGTCGCATACACTCACAATCACTAAGTCTGGTCAGCAAAGAGTTTCTCCATGAAGTCATTTAAGTTGAACAAGTGAATAATATTTCTGTTGTTGGGTTTTGGGTAGCTGTGTGTCGGCTCCCATATATTATTACTACATTTTTTTTATATTTCTGTTCAGATTAAAAAAAAAAATAACTCCAAAGTTACAATTTATTCTTTACTTGGGTAGTTTTCTGACTCCTACATAAATATTTGGACAAGTACTATTTCATTTTACTCAAGGCATATTATTCCAAAGTAACAGTACTCTTACTTAAGTACAATATTTGGCTACTCTACCCACCTCTGCAACAGACACTTGTGAGGATAAGCAGCATGGAAAAAGAAAATGGGATGGATGTACATGAATTCAACTCCATTAAAGTTGTAAAATACAGAATTAATAAAGCACAGAATCTTGACAATGGCAAGGTAAGTCAGTTTTGAAAAAAATAAACAAACATGCTAGTGAACCTGTCTTATATAACAGTCCAAATGAATTACAAATGCAAAGTTGGCAAGCATGACTTTCCCAGGGTGGGAAAAGCAGCTAGTATTTGGAATGAGGGCATAACTCAAATCTCCCACTGATATAATCACTCACAATCCACACATGGAACTGCATGACCCAGGCCGCCACCAATCTCCAGCACAGATCAATCAGAGCTCTTCAACACTAGTCCTTTCAGCCCCAGGACCACCCTGGCCTGCTCCGTTGCTTCATTGTATAAACCTAAGAGAAAGAGTCGGGGCAGTGTTGCAAATGCAAGCAATGAGAAATTCACATTCAGCGGAGTACAATAATGCTAAAATCAGAAGGACTCTATTTAAAGAAAATGAATTTCCAAGTAATACATCGACAATGGGGTGGCACGGTGGTTGACCGGTGAGAGGGTCTGCCTCTCAGTTATGAGCGTCGGGGTTCAAGTCCTGGCTCCCCCTATGTGGAGTTTGTATGTTCTCCTCATGTCTGTGTATATTTTTTCTGGGTACTCCGATTCTCTCCCCCCCCCCCACCACAATCCCAACACATTCATGGTAGGTTGATTGAGGACTCTAAATTGTGTAATTGTGGGTGCAAATGTTTGTTTCTATGTGCCCCGGCAACCAGTTCAGGGTATACCTTGCCTCCTGGCCGAAGATAGCTGGTATAGGCTTCAGCACTCCTGTGCCCTTGTGAGGATAAGTGGGTCAGAAAATGGATGGATGGTTGGATGGATGGATGGATCGATAACTACAAAGGCTTTGCAACCATTGAATACACAAGGTTGAAGCAATGTTTAAACTCTCAAAACATTCATCATTTAATATTGACCAAAGTTAAACATAGTGCCCTTTTTACCTTTTTTAAAATCTAATTTTTCTTACTACATCTCTGACTCTTATAGTACAACGGGTTTGAAAATGCCCAACTTTATTTCCTTTCAATTAGTATCTTTTTTCTCAAAGTATTACATTTACTTTTCTCTTTTGTCACAGGTAAGTATCCTTCCCAAATGAGGACTTATGACTAAAAATAGTATTGCTTCCTCAAAGCCATTAAACTTTGACACTTACACATTATTTTGGATGTTGACAATGCAGTGGAACCTTTAAATTCAAAAAGTTGGACAGTCCATAATTTTGAAGCCTCATGTTATATACTTGGCGAATTTTTAAAATTAATACAAGTATGGCTGTCTTGTCAACATCTTTCTCTGTGGTTTGTCAAACTTATGTCCTTGAGCCGTTACCTTATCATGGAGGAGGGGTTTGTGGGTCCCGGTGATCCTAGGAGCCAGGTTGCCAGGGGTTTTATGCCCCTGGCAGAGTCACCTATGTTAATCAGCTCCTAGGTGAGGGATCAAACAAAGCAGAGATCCAAAGACCCCAACAATCTTGAAAAATATAAGAAAACGTTTTCCCTTGCCAAAACACGGGTCACTCGAGCTCCCTTGTAGAGCCAGGCCTGGAGGTGGGGCTCAGAGGCGAGCACCTGGTAGCTGGGCTTGCACCCATGGGCCCCGGCTGGGTACAGCTTCAAAGCGCCAACGTGGGTCCCCCTACTCATGGACTCACCACCTTTGGGAGGTGCCCAAAGGCAGGGACCTTGGCAATCTGATCCCTGGGTACAGAAACATGCAATGTCATCCCTCTGGCAGAGAAAGCGACCGAGGTGGTGTGTGAGTTCGAGTTCCAACTGCTAACAGTTCTTTGAGAGGGTTTGGATTTCTCTGCCTCAGTGCCTGTACTGTCGTAATGTACTCGTCACAATGGTGGATGAGAGGGTAGTCATCCTTCGCCTTTTGGTGGGTGGAGAGGTCCTGATTGTTGTTTGTGCCTGGTATGGTTCAGTGTACACACTGTTTTTGGAGTCTGTGGAGGGGGTGTTGGAGAGCACTCCTGCTGGGGAATCCATTGTTCTTCTGGGAGATTTCACTGCTGATGTGGAAGGATGTGATTGACACCGGACGCAAAGTGAAACCTGCCCTCTGTGGCTCAACAACATATTTTACTGCTTTAGCATTAGCTCAAAGTTAGCAATTCTATGTGGTTACATTTATTTATTATGTATTTATTCACAATATAGTCTACATGAGCATGCACTGGCCACGATCTTTGCATCATAAAAACATCTGGCCGTTTTATTTTGGTGACAAGGGTTCTTGGGTCCCAAACCAAAAATGAACTTTTGGACTATTTTTTGGTGGCCAAAATTTCGGTGCATCACTAATTTGAAACTCACTGTGAACAATAATTGAGAATGCATACTGTATTTATGAAGTGTCTTGTGTATATTATGTGTAAATGATGTTATATGTGAAAAAGCCTACTTGGAAATTAAAAAAAAACAGGATTTGATATTCAAATACAGGATTGAGCATTAAAATTTGCAGTAGTTGAAATGTCAATTGTTTTTACTTTCCAATAACTTGGAATCTGGAATATGAGGTTCAGGCAGAAAAATATTCTTTCATCCTCCCATCAGTCTCATTCACTTTATCAACCCTCATTCTATATTTGCTCTCTTTCATTTGTTGCCAGTCTTCCTCACTCTCACCTTTCCCATGCGCTGCAGGCGTGGTTATAGCCAAATCCCCGAGTGAATGACTGAGAAAACATCTCTGGTTACCTCCGTTTCTGTGCTTATGCTCCTTACCAATTTTTACAACTGCTGTGTTTGAAGTAATGAATGAAAAATGATAACATTCTAAGTTTGACCTAAAAAAAAGAGCTGGGTGAGAAAAAAGTCACTGGTGTGGAAGCGTGGCATCGTTGTTTAATAAATTTTTGGGATCCTACTTCCTAAAGCACAATGTGATCTTAATATGACAACATTCTAAGTTTGACCTAAAAAAAAAAGAGCCGGGTGAGAAAAAAGTCACTGGTGTGGAAGCGTGGCATCGTTGTTCAATACATTTTTGGGATCCTACTTCCTAAAGCACGATGTGATCTTAATATGACAGTTAAATGTATCTTCATTTTGACTTTTTGTGGTGTTTACTTTGCAAAGGTTTTGCATACATTTTCTAAGATCTGAATCATTCCCCATTTATTTGTACTGTACAAGATTTTCATCGTAACGCAGGGCCCTTTGACAATGGATGAGTTTGTTAGTATTCGGTGTAAAAAACTGAAGCACATTTAAATGGAAAATCCTTTATCCTCACTGTGGCTAATCTAAGACATTGCATCACTAAAATATGGTTTAGGCTAATACTTTATCAGCTTTGGTAAAATATGGCCATTTTTCATTTTCCTCTGAAATGGACTCCATCTGCTATCCTTCTTGGACTTTAAGATGTGTATTTATTATGTCATTTTTCTCTTATTTTGACAATGCATCTTTACTGTATTTCCCCTGTAGGGAAAATAAAATATATTTTCCTTGTAGAAGATGAAGGTTGTTTTTCTGTAGTAGCTTCAGAACCTGAAGACATAAAATGTGAGGTGTTCCTCCACATTAAATGTCAAAGTATTTTCTAAAAGCAGTGGTGAAAGTCCCTGAAATGAAGATAAAAACTTTATCCTCTGTGTTGCAGAACAAGGTTCCAACACAAAACAGCTCTTTGTTGTTTTCCTTCGACAAAAAGTGATTAGCTCAAAATTTCTCCAGTATTTGGCAGAGAATTAACTGCATTGATGTTGACAATTAAAACCCAAGCTTGCAGGAGTTACTGAATAACTTATCTTGAAGAGAACAACATTGCCGTGAACGCACGCCTACACATTTCCCCTGCTCCCTAATAGGCTTTGTCTTTCTTCCCTGTTCTCTCAGATTGTAAATCCATTTCAGAAAAAAAAACATACGTACATTTGTGGTCCCAAACTAGCAGGAGAGGGGATGCAGAATTCAACACTTGAACAAGTAGACATTAAAATGGTATAACAGCTACCACAATGCTAGAAAAGATGATGTGCTGTAACTGTACTGTGGTTATTAGTGTGTTGATACATGAGTAATGTGTTGTTACTGTGTCATTATAGATGTCCTGGGAAACTTACAGCTCTGATAATAAGGCTTTGAACTCAGGTTATATTATGGTTGCAATTTCATGTAGTAAAGTAACCTAACCCTGTCCTCCAGCTTCAGCTGTTCTAATCTTTTTAGGGGAGAATAAAAGTATGCGTAAAGACTGAAAAAGTCTCATTATATCATTCAAGTGCCTAAATTACACAGCCCACATATGAGATTAAAAGTGATTCTGTAAAAGTGTGACTGTCTACAACAGCTTCAGTGAAGCTATGCAACCATACAGATCCTGAGGTCAAATTTGTGCAGTGCGCTCATTAAATGGCCTTGAGTAAGGCACCTAACTCACCAACTGAAAAATATTCCTAAAAAGAAACATTGTGATCAGAGGGTTCCTGGTTTGTATCCATGCACCAGCTGGGAGACTCTTTGGGCAAAATGAGCAATATGAAGACCTTTTTCCTAACAAGAGAAAAAAAAAGGAGGGTATATATGACTGTGCTCATAAGGGAAACAAGGTTGAAAATGATGTAAGAGAATGAAAAATGACTTGCTTTAACTATTGTGTTCCCTTCTGGTCTATTCTGATGTTTGTCTGTTTTTTTTTTTTTTTTTTTTTTTTTTTTTTTACAAACCAAGGTAAAATAACTTCACATTTCACAACAATACACAACCCTTTAAATACAAATATGCAGGAGAAAGAGCGTTCAAAAATTCACAAAAATAATATGATCCTCGAGGGTGCATGGCACTTCACCCAACCAGTCTACATATGTTTTGTGGACTTGGAAAAGGCATTGGATCATGTCCCTCGGGGAGTCCTGTAGAGGAGCTTCATGAGTATGGGGTACTGAACCACCTGATACAGCTGTACGACCCCTGTAAGACTGGTGTCAGAGTTTGGGGTGGTACTGCTGACAGTAAGTCTGACTCGTTTCCAGTGAGGGTTTGACTTTTCCAAGGCTGCCCTTTGTCACTGGTTCTATTCATAAATTTTATGGACAGAATTCGTAGGTGCAGAAGGGCTCCGGTTTGGTGGCCTCAATATTGCATCCCTGGTTTTTGAAGAAGATGTGGTTCTGTTGGCTTCATCAAGCCATGATCGTTTATTCTCACAGGAATGCTTGGCAGTCGAGAGTGAAGCGGCAGGGATGAGAATCAGCTCCTCCAAATCTAAGTCCTCTGTTGAAAAAGGGTGATATGCCCTCTCCAGGTTGGGGATGAGATCCTACCTCAACTCGAGGTATTCAAGTATCTTGGGGTATTGTTCACAAGCTAGGGAAGAATGCAACAGGAAATCAACAGGCGGATCGTTGCAGTGTCCGTCGTGATGCGGACTTTGTATTGGTCCCGATGGTAAAGAAGAAACTAAGCCAAAAGGTGAAGCTCTCAATTTACTGGTTAATCTATGTTCCTACCCCAACCTATGGTCACAAGATGTGGGTTGTGACTGAAAGAACTAGAGCCTGGATACAAGTGGCCAAAATGTGTTTCCTCCGCAGGGTGTCCAGGCTCTCCCTTAGAGATAAGGTGAGAACTTCGGTCATCCAGGAGGATCTTGGAATAGAGCCACTGCACTTCCAAATTGAGAGGAGCTTGATGAGGTGGCTGGGGCATCTGATTTGGATGACTTCTGGACACCTCCCAGGAAGAGAACACATGGACGACCCAGGACACACTGGAGAGACTACATCACTCGGCTGGCCTGGGAACACCATGTGATCTCCCTGGAAGAGCTGGATGAAGTGGCTGGAGAGAGAAAGAGAGGTCTGGGCATTCCTACTAAAGCTACCACTCACACAACCTGACCTTGGATAAGAGGATAGAAAATGGATGGATGGATAATATGACCCAAATTGTCTTTAAACCCAGTCAGATAGTAGATACTAGAAATATTTTACAAGTTGCGATGTTTAGGGGTCTTGCTGAAGGTACAAGCTCTCAACCTTTGTTTTTTTTTTCAAGTTATTGTCAGGCAGAATCACTCCTGCAACCTGGACTTGTGAGAGACTTGGGTCGATGTCATATAAAGAAGATGGGTTTTGATTCTGCTTTAGATGGGTCTTACAACATTTTGCATCAGAATATGTAAGCCAGGCTATAGTTTGGGAAGCACCCTGTTTGATCTGGTGGTCAATCATGTTGGAGCATCTATCTCTCATCTTAAAGGCACACAATTTTGATATAATTCTTCAAATGAGTCTCATTAAATATTTTTTTATTTCTCAGGTAGCTAGAGTTTCCATCATTTCCACTGACATTATTGTTGCATGTGTACTACTACTGCAAGTTGCCATTGGACAAAAAAAAGTATCTGTTACTCTAATGGACGCTTATTCCTTCTGGTTCTTTGCAAGCATTGAAGTCAAGACAGGTCATCTATGGTGGTCATACAAAATATGATCCAATGCCACACTGCATAAAGTCCCCTATTTGAGCCATGAACTTGGTCGACTCTGACAAAACTTCAACAACCCAAAAAGTTTTCAAGAGAATGTCCTCACCCCATTTGGCTCCTTATTATCTTTACTTGTGGGTTTTGGGAGTATGTTGAACACGCTTCCTGTGAAGCTGTGTGGTATTTCTTACAGCCTCTTTTTTGTATGACTTGAGACATATGGATTACAGTCTATTTATCCTAGGGGTTATTCTCTACTTTTGCTGTTTTAAGGGCCACAATAGGAAGAGAGGAATGAAATCTAAGATGTAGAACCTAAATTGGTAGCAAATGTAAAGCCTCCAATCTGCACTTGTCCTCAAGTAAGTACAACTGTGAAACAATATTTCAATAGTAGTCGCAGACACACAACTGGCGCCATCTCTAATTGGGCTGCTCCCATCAGAATGTATCACAAGTGATTTTCATTTAATTTCAGGGAATATTTAGAGTAGAGTATGATTTTCTGTGTAGTGTAGGAGGCACATGAGCAAAGGTTTGCAAATAAAACATTCAACAGTAATTCCTATATTGGTGTAAGGTAGTTTAATGGAGTAGTGATTCAGGTTGAGATTATGGAGTTTGAATAAACTTGACAAATTTCAAAATTTTAATTTTTATTGCATTTTTATTTCTCCAGTTAAGGCAATTGAGAACAGATTGTCATTTGCATTGCTGACCTAGCAGCAGAGAACAAAGTAAGCAAATGAAAAAAAGGAAATACAAATACAAAAAGCAAACAGTCCAGTGTAATATACTGTGTAGTTAGATAGTTAGTTACATAATACATTATATTACATCATACCACATGGTGAATAAAAAAGTTGCTAAAAGACACTGCAGTGAACATGGACAACATCCCTCAAAAACTTTTTACATTATTATATTGGAAAGAATGAATTAAATTCTTTTGTTGTTGTTGCAAATGTTGCAGTTGTATGGGATAGAAAATTGAAAAGAATATTGACCAAAAACAGTCCAGATTTTATAAACAAAGAGATTTAAAAAAAACCTTGTCTTAATAAAATTCAAAATATTTTACTGTATTGAATAGTACATTCCTTAAATTCTATGCTGCCTGACTTCTGTTTCTGATGGCATCCATCCATCCATCCATCCGTATTCCTCTTCTTATCTGAGATTAGGTCACGGGGACAGCAGTTTAAGCAGGGAAACAAAGACTTCCCTTTCCCAAGCTTCTTAGTCCAGCTCTTCCGTGGGGTTCCCGAGACATTCCATGGCCATCTGAGAGACATCGTCCCGCCAACGTGTCCTCTGGGCCTCCACTTGGTGGGGCATGCACAGAACACTTCACCAGGGAGGAGTCCAGATGGCAAACTAACCAGATGCCATAGTCACCTCATCTGTCTCAGCTCAATGCGGAAGAGCAGCTGCTCGACACTGAGTAAATCCCTGATGACCGAGCTTCATATACTATCTTCAAGGGAGAGTCTGGACACCATGTGGAGGAAACTCATTCCTTGTTCTTTCAGTCACGACCCACCGCTCATGACCAAAGGAGAGGGTAGGAATGTAGATTGACTGGTAAATAGAGAATATTGCCTAATGGCTCTTTCTTTACCATGACAGACCGATACAGACTTCCTATCACTGCAACTGTTGCACTGAACTGTTTACTGCAACTGTTGCACTGAACTGTTTCTTTATCTCTCGCTCCATTCTTCCCTTGCTTGTGATGTCATGATGTATCTCCCTGACATGAAGATGGGAACCCACCCTTTTTCAATTGAGTACTACGGTCTCAGATTTGGAGGGACTGATTTTCATCACTGCTGCTTTAGACTCATCTGTAAACTGTTCCAGCGAGAGTGTGAGATCACTGCTTCATGAAGCAATCAGAACCAATGTCATCACCAAAAAGCAGTGACATGATACTGATGACATTGAACCGGATCCCCCACAGGATTCCCTGAAGGACACTGTTGAACGCCTTCTCTGAGTCCACAAAAACATGTCAACTGTTTGGACAAACTCCCATGCAACCTTAAGAACCCTGCTGAGAGAGTGGAGCTGGTCCACTGTTTCATGGCCAGTACGAAAACCACAGTGCTCCTCTTGGATTTAAGATTTGACTACCTGGCAGATCCCCCTCTCTAGAATCTCTGATGAGACCTTATCAGGGAGGCTGAAGAGTGTGATCCCCCTGCATTTTGAACACGTGCTCCAGTCCCTCTTTTTAAAAGGGGGATCACAACCCCAGTCTATCAATCCAGAAGCACTGTCCCCGATGTCACACAATGTTGCAGAGATGTGTCAACCAGGACAACCCCACAACATCCAGAGTCTTTACGAAGTCAGGGTGGATCTCATCCACACTTGGGAACATACCACCATGGAGGTTTTTAACCACATTAGTGACCTTGAAGAGAAACCAGCACAGAGTCCCCAGATGCTTACTAACAGGAAGGCATGCAATGGAATTTAGGTCCTCAAAGTTTTTGGTCTACTGACTCACTACGTCCAGAGATGAGGTCAGCAGGGTACAATCTCCACTATCCACAGTGCTGAAGGGCAAGAATTTCCTCAAAGCTGTCAGGAAGTCGTTCTTCATGGTCTTATCGAATGCCTCCCATCCCTGAGTTTTTGGCATAGTGAGCACCAAAGCTGCTTTCTTCTTGTCTAGCTGGTACCCATCAGCTGTGTGAAATGGAAGGGTGGGTACTCTGAACTGCTGTTTGGTGGATAGGTACAAACAACAAACAGGTCTAGTCCCCCACCCAAAGGCAGAGGTAGGCTACCCTCTCATCCATCCCAATGTACAGGCACCGAGTTGGGGTGTAATAAGTATGCCCACACCCGCTCTTCGCCTCTCACCATGGGCAAATGCAGAGTGAAAAAGTGTCCAACCTTTCTCAAGAGTACTGGTACAGAAACCCAACCTTTGTGAAGAGGTGAAATCTACTATATCTAGTCAGAAGTTCTCAACTTTGCACAGGGAGAGGTTCCAATTTTTATACAGGCCAGTGCTTCATGAATGAATAAAAAAAATGTGTTTTGCAATTGAAAGTTTTGCAAGTGTGTGATGTCACCAGAAAAAAAATTACAGCAATTCTGTTGCCCTGTTGCTGTGACTTAGTAACCTCATTTTAGAATGCATTAAAGCAGTATAAGTTAGGGTCTTCCATGGCAAAATGTGCACCAAGTGTGTTGTGGTTCCACTACTGTGTATTGAATATATCAATGGATCTAGACTCCCATGGGTATATTTTTCGCCAATGCACTACTGAGTATTTGAATACATACAATCTTATTGGAATTGGCACCTTGTTAATGCCTGGACGACTCAGTCATTCTGGTCAGTCGATGCGCCACCCCACCCAGAAAAAAAAAAAAAAAACTATTTAGTCTCCGTCTAACATGAATGCACCAAAGATGTTTGCATGGAGGTTCATTCGTGGCACTGCTGCTGTTAAATTTCTCTTCTAAGGGACTTTGAAAATCTAATTTTCATGCAAATGGCTCCATGGAGTCACATTTGCTTGCTGTTTTCCTGTGCAGCTCAAAAGGCTCAATAAAAGCCAATGAGCTGAGGGGAACTAATTGTTGTTGTCACAAAGAGCATATGTTTTACTCAGTATGGCTGCTTGTGGACAGTTCTACTTTGGCTTCATGTAATGATCTCCTACATTCTGGGCCATTATGAAGTTTACTACTTTTAAGGGTTAATGTATTTCACCAATATTTGAAAGGAGTAAGTATAGAAAATCCTCCACAAATTGATAGTAGCAAGGTCACTAGTCCACTGTAATTGACGTGCTTTGTCATTCCATAATTGGGTCTTTTCTGATTCTGGTGGGAAGGCGGGAATCAGGCTCTAATTATGTTTAAGAGTGTGTACCATGCTTAATTTGTTGGTATTCAAGAGTGCATGTATGTATATATATATATCCATCTTCTTCACCGCTTATCCTCATGAGGGTCGCAAGGAGCGCTGGAGCCTATGCCAGCTGTCAACGGGCATGAGGCAGGGTACACCCTGAACTGGTTGCCAGCCAATCGCAGGGCACATCGAGACAAACAGCCGCACTCACAATCACACCTAGGGGGAATTTAGAGTGTCCAAATAATGTTGCATGTTTTTGGAATGTGGGAGGAAACCGGAGTGCCCGGAGAAAACCCACACAGGCACGGGGAGAACATATAAACTCCACACAGGCGGGTCTGGGATTGAACCCGGACCTCAAAACTGTAAATGTACAATGTTTGTTATATTTTTTCCCCCCCAAGTCATTTTCTTGGCAAGTAGTTAAAAAGGATTCTTCTGTTGCGTTTCATCGGGCAAGTCAGAAGTTTCTTACAGTAAACATGATGCGAGTTAACTTCAATGTCATGCTGCTATAACTCGTTATTGCTGGAACTTTCTTTGAACGGAAAGCATGGTGTGATTGCCAGCTGTCTAGTGTACTATAGCTGTGTTGCTTAACCATTATTGAGCCAAGACTTCTATTTTATATTTGAAAAATGCCATTGCACACCACCAAACACGAAAAAAATAAATGATCTTGTCGCAGTTTATTCAAAAATCAAAATAGTGTGACATTTGGGGCCATTCAGTTAAACACATAGCTGGTATGCTCAAAGAAAGCTGTGAATTTATTCTACTGAATGAATGGCAACAGGTGGAAGGATAGACATTAACTTCCACTTTTCAATGGGATAACATGTAATTGTTCTGGCTCTCACAAAACGTCACCAGGTAGATGACCAAAGATATAGTTGTAATGATTTTCAGACACAGCCACACGGTTGACAAGTGGTCAGCACATTCAAAGTTCCGAGGTTGGGCTCCATCTTTCCTGTGTGGCGTTCGCGTGTTCTCGGTACGTCTGTTGTCTTATATTGAGTAAAACAGAAGCATATAGTGGAGCAAAAATGTTTTAAGTCAGTTATCCCACTTAAAAAGATGAGAGGCCTGTAATTTTCTCCAAATGTAAATCCAGGTCCCGGAAATGCTTGAATAATGGTGGGTGTGATCACTGTCATGCTGAAAGACCCAGCAACGTTTCATCTTCAGTGCTTTTGCTGATGAAAGTTGGTTTTCACTTAAAAACTCACAATACTTGGCCCTTTCATTCTTTTCTTTACATGAATCAGTCGCAGAAAACCAGCCCGACACCATTATGGTTTCACTCGCATGTTTCACAGTAGGTATGGTGTTCTTTGGATGAAACTCACCATTCTCTCCTCAAAACACAAGTTGAGTTTTAACAAAAAGTTGAGATCTTACCAAAAGGTTCTATGTTAATTTCATATAACCATATACAGACAGGCCTGGACGTGTACTAGCTTAAGCAGGGGGGCACGCCTGGGACAGGAGGATTTGAGTTCCCTTCCGGCGTACTTTGTTAATTTGATCCTAGCTCTCTACAGGTCATTTTGTCCTTTGAAAGATCTTTGATCTTGACCATAGTGAAGTTTGGAGTGCGACTGTTTGAGCATTTGGACATGTGTCTTTTATACTGATGAGTTCAAACAGGTTCCATTAATACAGGTCACGAGTGGAAGACAAAAGAGCCTCTTTCATAAGAGGTTACAGGTCTGTGGGAGAACGGAATCTTGTTTGTAAGTGAGTACTTATTTTACTGAGGAATTTACCAAATACAGTACTTATTTTACAGAATAATTCACCAATTAATTCATTAAAAAAAAATCAGATAATTCCCATTTTGCCTCTCAGAGGTTAGCTATTGTATCTAAATGAGGAATATTAGAGGCCTCTCTGACCTTTTTAAGTTGGTCTAAACTTAAAGACTTAAGTTTAAGTTTTTAAGTTTAACTTGCCTAATTGGTGGCTGGAAAAAACCTTTTTGCCCCACTGTATGTTACAGAAGTCCACACTGAAAGAAGTGAGTGGGATAATTAAAGTTCTACTGAGACACAAAACCCCATTTGTTTATAAGCTGGTACATACTTTAAAAAAGCAAGACTATTCAAATGAGCCTTCAGAAATTGCCATTATGTGATAAGACTGTACGTATAATTGCATGCTGCTGCCATCTACAGGAAAGTATTCTGTTTCACCGCCAAAGTTTTCCTTTGTGCATCCTTGTATTAGGTCAAATACTGCATGCATATTACCTGTGATTGTTAATAAAACAATAACAGATTACACATTTGTTTTAAGTACAATGATCATTGACTGAGTCACTCAGGATCAAGATTTTAGATTAACATTTTGTTATTTTGTGCACAATTAAGATAGGACGACATTTGCTATGATTTTAAATTCCACAAAAGCAAGGGTGCGTGTATATTTATTTTTCTTGGTTATCTTTCAAAGATCAATAATAGCTGTCATAAACTGACAAAAGATCATCAATCAGACATGTAAAATTAACATCAAAGTTACTCAGGAATTGGCTGTTCTGAAAAAGAATTAAAAGTGAAAAGGTTGCTTCTTTGAGTATTGAGGTATCATATAACCAGTCATGACCTCTAACCATTAGATAACCTTATTTGGTATTTGTTCTAAAAACCTACAGTTAAAAGAGAAGACCTGATTTATCACTTTTTGGCAAATTCCTTTGTACTTTACACCTTTCCTAAACAACCCAAAATGTTTCCACAAGTGTGGAAAGGCCGCCGCTCTTTTCAAGTAGCTCTCCCAAAACTACACCCCTCCACCGAGGAACAGTTCATTTTAACAAAGTAATTTTTGTATTTTGTCAAGAAAACTCAATGGAATGGAAAAAATGGACCCCTGGATAAAGTTCAGTCACTGTCTGATTCACTTGAGCTGGAGGAGGAAGAGGAGCTTTCCTGTTTTTTCTTTGTTTGTCTCTTTTTATGCTTTCCATGCTCCCGTTTGTTCTTCTTGCTTTTCTTCTTGTGACTTTTAAGTTTCTTTTTCTTTCGGCGGGTCTCGTCATCAGACCTGGAGAGGGACCTGCTGCGTTTCTTTTTTTTCCTGGTAGGCTCTTCATCACTTGATGGTGAGGAATATCTAAGAAGTAACATAAATGCATAAAGAAAAGACTCTGTGGAACACAGACTTGTGCTGTGGATGAACCTAAAGAAAATTGTGGAACTCATCATAATGAAAACTGACAAACGCTGTCCTCCGCTCAATGAAAATAACATACCTTTTTCTTGATTTTCTTTCTTTGTTCCTCTTCTGCTTATGCCTCGCTTTTCTATGGTCATCATTAGGAGAGTCTAACACAGAAATACAGTCAACAATCTAATGTGGGGATGCATCAATACCAACATCAATGCTGATCTTTACATCTGATCTTGAGGGGGAAATAAACTGATATTACTTTTCCAGCACGACAGGGAGAATAGCAGCCACTTTAGCCATGTGGAGATAAGTTAACAAGGATGGATGAAAAAACGTTATTAGCCGACTGTGGACAGAAGCGGTTGAGCAGCGAGCTATAATGCAAGCATCTCCAAAAATGTTCTTTATTTTCAATTTTTTGTTCAATTAATGTCCAAAATATATGTAATAATAATATTACTTCACATTGGAGGATTTATTGTACATATGAATTTTGAACAACGTCCTACTTTAAACCCCATAAAACTGAAATACTTTGTGTTACAGGCTACATTTGAGTGAAATATGTGGCATGACTGTTAGAAAGGCAAGCAGTTCGATGTGAAAATGGTAGTTGCAAGTTTATACACTGTCAAGTGTTACACAGCATTTGACTGATGGTTATACCATGTTCAAGAGAAGATTTTGTTTTTCTAAACAGACTTTCATTCTAAGAAATCACAACTTCAAGATCTCGTAGCATTATCAAGTGTTGGTACTCATCAGTGAGTTCTTACATGTTTTACTTGTTCTCTGTCTGAAAGAAAATCTCTAATCTCATGTAAAATGTAAGCAGACACAACACCAACTAATCATTTTCATGTTTATCAGACGCTGCGTTGTTGGTATTAGGATGTGGTTTGAATATGATGTCTTACCTCTGCGACTTTGCCCGCTTCGACCCAGGACTTCCTCTTCACTTTCCTCAGTGCTGGTGCTACTTACATCCAGAACTATGTCTTTCTGGGGGTCAACTCTCACAAAATTTCGGCACTCGAAGGTCAAGTGGCCAGCTTAAAAAAAAAAAAAAAAAAAAGGAGAGAGAGAGAGATAGAGAGACTTGAACAATAATTACAAATACAGTAGTGCTAAAAAGTTGTTTGGTCTTTGCTTGAGTTTCACTCAAGCGAATCACTGGCCAAATGTAAATCATCCAGGCTGGTGTGAACAAATCCTGTGACTTACTCAAATGTTTACTTACGATATCCGCATTTCTTGCATCCAGCTCTGATACTGTCCTTATTCGGGCCTGTGCAATTAAACAGGATAGGTAGATATGGGTATGTTGTAACAAAAACAGTGTATTGGGAGCATCACGAAATTTCGGATATATGTTTTGAAGTACTGCATTAACTCACACCAGTACCTCAAATACTGTATTGAGTAAAATTCCAAGAACACAAAAGAAGGAATTCAATCACATCAGTACAGTGCTGGAGTCGGTTCTTCGGCGAACAAAAGTTAGCAACATCTCCAATTACTAACAAAAACGCGGAGTATATTAAATAACCAAATGTATACATAGAAACGTACAGTTACTGAATTCATACGTACCAGGAACCGCCATAACTGTCGGAATGGTCAGAGTTTTCACCCAAAATAATACCGGGTAGAACAAAGACTTCCGGGAAAAGAATTATTTGTTCCGTCCTCTGGATCTGCTTGGTTTTACTTCTGGAAACGCACCGTAGCCATTCTTGTCGAGGGAATAATTTTTACACGACTGTTGATCATTTCATGGTAATACTTGGGAAGACGAAGTGGCAATCGTAAAAACTAAAATAATGTCGAAACACGACAGCCACGATAACGCACCAGCTGGACAGTCAACTGTCTAACATTACCTTTCCACAAGGTGTCGCACGTTAAGCACTTTCTAATCAAATCTCATTTTATCTTATTGAAAAAGTACCAAATTTCTGCCAACACGAGCGACAAAATTGACAAAAATTATCTTTCTGAGTTTTTGACACTGTTAAGATACGCGTTATTTATTTTAATGTGTTTGTAGAGTTGCATGGAGTTAACAATTCAGTTTCAAAAGGTATATGATAATTGAATGGCACTATAAGACCTAATGTGAGTAACAATTGAATAATGGTCTTTCACAGACTATAATTAAGCCATCTGAATTGATGACATACAGTATTGTGTACAGGCTAGTCTGAAGAATACACTTCCAAAGTGGAGCAGTATTCTATTGTTACTCATGCCTCTGCTTCTTTGAATCTGCCAAATCTTCTTTTTCTTTTGGGTTGTCCCGTTAGGGGTCGCCATAATGTGTCATCTTTGTCCATCTAAGCCTATCTCGTGCATCTTCCTCTCTAACACCCACTGTCCTCACGCATTCCCTCAACATCCATCAATCAATCTTTTCTTTGGTCTTCCTCTTGCTCTTTTGCCTGGCAGCTCCATCCTCAGCACCCTTCTACCAATATACTCACTCTCTTGCCTCTGAACATGTCCAAACCATCAAAGTCTGCTCTCGAATCTTGTCTCCAAAACATCCAACTTTGGCTGTCCCTCTAATGAGCTCATTTCTAATTATGTCCAACCTGCTCACTCCTAGCAAGAACCTCACCATCTTCATTTCTGCTACCTCTAGTTCTGCTTCCTGTTGTTTCTTCAGAGCCACCGTCTCGAATCCGTACATCATGGCCGGCCTCACCACTGTTTTGTAAACTTTGCCCTTCATCCTAGCAGACACTCTTCTGTCACATAACACACCAGACACCTTTCGCCAGCTGTTCCAACCTGCTTGGACCCGTTTCTTCACTTCCTGACCACACTCTCCATTGCTCTGTATTGTTGACCCCAAGTATTTGAAGTCGTCCACCCTTGCTATCTCTTCTCCCTGTAGCCTCACTCTTCCCCCTCTACTTTTCTCATTCACGCACATATATTCTGTTTTACTTCGGCTAATCTTCATTCCTCTCCTTTCCAGTGCATGTCTCCATCTTTCCAATTGTTCCTCTGCGTGCTCCCTGCGTTCACTGCATATGACAATATCATCTGCGAACATCATGGTCCAAGAGGTTCCAGTCTAACCTCATCTGTCAGCCCATCCATTACCACTGCAAACAGGAAGGGGCTCAGAGCTGATCCCTAATGCAGTCCCACCTCCACCTTAAATTCCTCTGTCACACCTAAGGCACACTTCACCATTGTTCTGCTGCCATCATACATGTCCTGTACTATTTTAACATACTTCTCTGCCACACCAGACTTGCGCATGCAGTACCACAGTTCCTCTCTTGGTACTCTGTCATGGGCTTTTTGTAGGTCTAAAAAGATACAATGTAGCTCCTTCTGACCTTCTCTGTACTTTTCCACAAGCATCATCAAGGCAAATCATGCATCTGTGATACTCTTTCTAGGCATATAGGTAAATCCATCCATTGTAAAAGTTAGACTTGTGAAGAGTTTGTTAGTTGATATTAATACAATCTGTCTCATTAAAATATTCCGTAGAACCAAAGGTGCGTAACAATGTAATTGGGACTTCTGTAGGAGGAAGTTAAAGTCTACTTACATTTCCCTGGTGATGGATCAGGTGGTGCGTGCTATTAA